>NC_083775.1:8603257-8863257 GCF_963514075.1 Conger conger | reverse complement strand
AAAAAAAAACAAAACATACTGCTATTCTTAGTCGTGTACCAACTTTGCATACAAAGGTGTTGTGTGGGGTTAGCTTTAGCCTCTGTAACTGTATAAAGTGTAAGAAAATATCCAAGCTAATATGATGGTTAAGGATGTATGAAGCTGGTGCATCTGCTGGGCTCAGTTAAGGGAACAGCCATGTACCACCAGATGGTCTTACAATGTTATTGCGGTGCACTACCCGCACCGTGGCTCTAGGTTAGCCCAAGTCATCTCATATTTACAGAAGGGCCAGGTTCACAAATCACAGATTAAGCCCACTCCGAGACTAAGTTACATTTGAAAGGATGTTCTCCATTTGTACTGTAACTAACCCCAATCTGCACCTGTGACACCGGCCCTTAGCGCCTTACT
The DNA here is from genome assembly GCF_963514075.1 of Conger conger. Lineage (NCBI taxonomy): Eukaryota > Metazoa > Chordata > Actinopteri > Anguilliformes > Congridae > Conger > Conger conger. The sequence continues at coordinate 8,862,861 of NC_083775.1, read as the reverse complement.
GATGCTGCATTCAGGCTTCCGGTTCTGGGAATGCCGTTGGCATTACTGGGGGATGCCCTTGTGCATTCTTTCATTGGGGGTGCAAAATGAGTGTCATTTAAGCCAATTTAAAGACTGCTAGCATGCAGTGTGCTACAAAGCAGGGGGTTCCCCAAATCAGTCGGCAGATGAGAAAATTTGCCAGCTAGGGGTGTTACGGTAGGGAGACAAATTGTTCAGTTGACATAATTTTTACTAAAATAATTAGCAATCCTTAAGGGTACAATACGTAAGATTTTTGTTTCAAAACATTGTTACAAGACCACGGTAAATCCCTTCGTATCATTGAAAAAGGCTCACTGACATGCTGATTTGCACTCTGCCTGTGTTTATAGTCCTTAAATTCTGGTTTCAAAATGTACATTTGACGGCCGGCACTCTGTACCACAACATCGTATAGCTGTACAATAAATCAAGCTCATTCGTTTCAACGTCAGCACGTTCGCAGAGAAGGGGAAGGGATAAACAGTGTTGCGGTTTGAAGGTGTTTGTAGCTGCTATTCCTCTCTTGACCGTTAGAAGTGACCTATTGTACCTTTAAATATAAGTCTAAAAGTATCCGACCAAACAGAGGTGTGTAGTCGGCCATTTAGCTGACAGCAGCCACTTGACGAGGGCTTGTTCAAGGCCCCTCATTGGCTACTGAATCCCGCTGTACAGGATACTCGCTTTTTAAACAGGACAATGTCTGCAACTGCCGCTCTTCCTCGCTAATCACCCTCGCAGTGAAATACACTCACGAGTCCATATTCTCACCACTGCCTTTCGCACAAATACGCCTGCGGGAATTACTACGAGGGCGTGCCGCCCCACATAACGGTACCGTAGTTTTCAAACCGATGGGAATCTGACCATATCTCCGTAGCCCCCGTCAAACGTGGCCTTCGACCAAATATGCGTTTCTGATGTCCGGTCCGTATGTCCGGTATTTTTACGGGTGAGATAACAAAACTGTCGTCATTGAAGCCAGTGAACTCACTTAGTCCAAGCCAGTAACTGTTATAGGCCCAGAATTCATTGATTAAATGTGTACATTAATGCGCACCTGCGATCTCTGCGCACTTGCTCATCAGTATGTGCGCCTGTTCCCAGAAGGGGCTCCGTAGCAGTCTTCAAATAAAGCCGCTCGTATCAGTGCGACTTCCAATGCCCGTAGGCTACAAAGATAGAGTCCACTGAATATGTGTTTTTAAAGAATGGAAGCGCGTGTGTGTGTGTGTGTGTGTGTGTGTGCGCACTTGCGTGCATGCATCCGTGCGTGTGTGTAAATAGAACAGAATTCTAAATCAGTTCCCAAGTAGTCAGAAAACCCACACTGCCAAGATGACAGTATTGGTCCATTGCACAATATCTCTAGCAATCGATGCTGATAATGTAATAATTCGACTATAATCACTAGTTGCAATTTAATAAGGAACAAAGAGAACCACATTGTATCTGGGTGTCTGTGTACAGGTCTGACCACACAGGTTGGATTTGAGAATTTTAATTTGAGGGTCTGTACTACGAGTCTAAGTACTCGTCTATTAGAACAGAAAGTTTATTTGACCTCATCTTACCTCGGGACAACCAAACCGCAGAAACGCCGCAAGCAACACAAGCTGCAGAACCCACGAGTTCATCTTGCTACCCGGAGTCGAGGCTCCGCGATTGACTGCGCATTTATGGAGACGCGCGGCGGCCGGTCCTCAGCACGCTGCGCGGGGGGACAGCAGCTCCGCTCCGTGGGTTCCTCGCGCGCAGATCAGCACCCTCGACGGTCTCCGGGAAATATCCAACGCATCCACTGCAACTGCGCTACTTAGCAACTAGCCGTCCAGCGCGCAGTGGGCTATGAATTCCAGCGCAGGAGCGTACGCTTGCTCGTGTGAATTCCAAAGAGCTAAGGTCTTAACAAAGTATTTGAAGTCCATTGAAAAACAAGTCCATGTGCTCCGAAATTGAATCTAAAAAAAAAAAAGGAAAAGAAAAAAAGAATTCCGTCGTAAATGGAACGGGGGAAAAAAATACCAGAAACAAATTGCGCTGAAATTAATGAAAGATTGTCCGTGCTATATATGTTTCCCTAGCCGTATATCAACTGAAGTGCCTGCTTTACTTCCCACATCAGACAGTCCCGGATAAAATCAGCAGATAATAAAATACGCTCAATGAAAATGAAGTGCTTTCACAGCAGCGAGCACTTTACGAGGTGGTAAAAGTTCTTGCGGTATTGTGCGCTATTACTTCACGCGAGCCGGTTCAGAAAACCGGGTGATTTATTTAAATGTATCTTTTAAAGTTAAAAAACAACTTTATTTTTTCGCATCAATATCTCAGTCGATGGGTGACATTCCTACAGGACATTTACAGACAACATCCCGTGTCCAAGTCACAAGCCATTTGTTGCTGACCAAATAAATTACCAACTTGTACTGCCGCTTTTATTGCACGGAAATAATTTAGAAATGTACAACCTGTCAGCTTTTAAAAAAGTAATTCACGTCTGTCTTCTACAAGTGTACAGTATATGATCCGTTGCAATGTAATGTAGCGAAGCGTAGTGCATTGCAGCGCGTGGCGGAACTGAAAACCTAAATTTCTCCGAAAGCTTATCAACGGTCCTTCAGGTTCCGAACGCTTCACCGCTGTTGCATTCTGATTACGATGGATAGTTTACAAGCTTTCGGAACAGAAGTTTGTCTCACTGCCCCCGCCCCTTTAAAGCAAGACGATAAAGTCCATATTAGGGACGACAGGGGGCGAGCCGTCTTGAAGAAAACCCGTAGGAAAACGTTGAACCAGGGGAAATTTAAAGGGGAAGGGGAAGTTTTGACGTAACCTGCGAGTGCCGTAGCCTATCAGCTATGTAATTAGGGCCTTGCGTGTGTGTATGAATGGGTGAATGAATCGCCATCGGTGTGAGTGTGTGTATGAATGTATGAACAGTCTATTTCATGGCAGCATGTGAAAATCATTGCAGCGAATATCTTTTGAAATGTGCAAGAAACTGTTTTGTTATTTTTTGAGATGATGAAACAGTCTGAACTGCGTAGTTATCTACCCCTTAGCAAAGCTGGAAGCCTCGCCATACTGTAAATATGATTAAGGTGCATAATGGAGAAACAAAATGTGCGTGCGTGCATGGGGTGACAATTTTGAGGGCTAGTGAACATCATCACAAAAAAAAAAAAACGTAAAAGATTTTCCCCACAGTGTTCTCAGAAATTAAACGACAAGTGACATACTGAATATGGATTCAAGGCTGAAGCATGCGCTCTCAGCAAGGGCTGAGCCAAAGCTCGTAGGAGCAGCCGACCTGTTCTAAGATCATCATTACGACCATCCTGTCATCACGACTGCAGGACTGTCGTCACGACAGCCCGCTCATTATCACGACGGCCCAGGCCTTATCACGACAGCTTGTTCATTATCACGATGGCGCAGACCTTATCACGACAGCTTGTTCATTATCACGATGGCCCAGTCCTTATCACGACAGCTTGTTCATTATCACGATGGCCCAGTCCTTATCACGACAGCCCGCTCATTATCACGACGGCCCAGGCCTTATCACGACAGCCGGCTCATTATCACGACAGCTTGCTCATTATCATGACAGCCCGCTCATTATCACGACGGCCCAGCCCTTATCACGACAGCCCGCTCATTATCACGACGGCCCAGTCCTTATCACGACAGCTTGCTCATCATCACGACAGCCCACTCATTATCATTTACATTGACATTTTAGTAATTCGGCAGACGCCTTTAATCCAAAGCGACTTACAAATGCATAGGTTCTTCCACAAGTTCCACAAGATAAAGAGCACGCTCATTATGCTTACAGCCCGGTCAGTGCTCACTCAGCTGCACCCCCAGCAAAGGCAGCAAAAGGTGCACGAAATACTGCAGACAGGTTATTTCAGAGCTCTTTGGCTTTTATTTCCTCAATCCATTGGGCATGCAGAGTGAATAAACCTAGTAAAAGGTCCAAGACATTGAAAAAAAAAAGCATAAAAAAAAACACAAAATAGATTCTGTAGAATAGACTCTTAGCGGAACGGCCGCACACATGTATTTCTCTGGGTCCAAACTGCATCACGGACCACGGTTGCATAATTTTTGATGAAATACAGATGAAATAAGGGGTTTCACGAAGCAAAAAAAAAATGACATCAGATTAGCACAGAGGCGATTCTCTGTACATTTAATGCCTGGCCACACAGTGCAGCGATTCATGCGTCATCCTGTAGGTGAACTGGGCCGTCTGAAGCCTACAGCCTCCGTCGGGGGCCGGGGCACGGCGGAGAATGCTTTGATTCGATCGCCGAGACCCCCACGTTTTAATGGGGGGGGGGGGGGGTCACTGTGCACTGTCCTAAAAAATGAGGTGGTTCCCCCAGAACCGGCAGTGGGAGGCTGCGACTCTGTCACAATTCAGTCCCCCGAACAAAAGCCATGAAGAGATGCGTTGTGCTACTGAGGGGCGGATCATAGGTCAAGTCTGGTCGAAGCTGTTGGGACATTTTTCAAAAACCCTTCCCTTTCTCTCTCTCTCGCCCTCTCTCTCCCGCGCTGCCCTCCCTCCTCTCTGCCTGCACTTTGCACGGAGAGGTCTCATGGTGGCGTCTGACGGCGGCACGGCGGTTTACGCGCGTCCGCGGCCGAAACGCTCGCCAACGCAACGACATGACTTCCTCCACACGGCTCCCCTCCTCCACCGCTGGCCGAGGAAAACAAAAGGGGCGGCTTCTGCAGGTCTGTGGGTTGGCGCAATGGCTAGAGTAATAAGAATAATGCACTCATTATATTTGTGCTTACGATCTACACTGTCGGCTATGTTATGGTACATAAGAAATCAAAATCCTTACTTTCCTGTTTATTTTGTTTTCCAAACCAAATCTTCGGAAACTCCAAGAAATTATTGCTTCCTTTTATTCCATTAGAGCATTTAGTGCACTGATCCAGAGACCCCCACCAAGGCTCAAAGTTATCCAGGCGACCACCGAAGTTAAAAAGGGTCATTTGAAAATGGAAACCCAGGGTGCAAAGTGATGAAGACGATGTCAAAAGACAGGGGGGGTCCCCGGGATGAAGGGTTGAGCTCTCACAGATCACCTCCGCTGAGTGACCGGAAAGCAAACCCAAACCAGGAAGGAACACGGGGTGAAAAGGTTCCGTGAGGAATGAGCCAATGACTGTACTTCTGGAACGTCACATGGAGCAGGTGTTCAATCAATCTATCCTTAACCCTTTCAGTCCCCAGAGTGCCACAGGGCACTCTCCGCCTTACACCTTTTCCAACAATCAGGACGGCTGCTATTCTACTGTTTTGAACCCCGACTAAAACCCAGGAAAACTCTCTCAACTTTCCCCAACCAAAGCCAAACCACCTTGGGATTTGGAAGGAGTCACTTCCTACTGGGCTCGGCACTGAAAGGGTTAAAAGACAAGGCGCGGAGTGCCAATACAATATGAATGAACACACTCACACACACACACACACACACACACACACACACAGTCTTGTGTGACACACAGCTCATATTGTAAAAGTTAGTCTTCATGCGTCTCCACTCTTTGAAGCACGGAAGCGCTGCAGAAAATTCTTCTAAAGAAAAAAAAAATGAACGAAACGCCCAAGCGGACAGTTTTGTGAAACAAAAACCAGAGTGTGAATTACAACACTAGCTGGTATTGAAACGGGAACCAAGACATTCTGTACATGATAGCGGGTGAATTAGAGCACAGAAACAGCGGGGAGAGATTTACTGTAAGACCCCCCCCAACCCCCCACCAGGCCCAGTCCCAGCCTAAAGGCATTTAAGGATCAGAATGTTCTTCTGGCCGTTTGGTAAAGTAACGCTGGGTAAAGAATGGCGGGCTTGACTGTCAGTGTGCTGTGAAGTGCCCTCTGTGTTTCCTGTCCTTTTCACAGACGGACGGGACTCCTTCACGCAGACACGAGGGGGAGGAGGGGGGAGCGACAGAAAGCGCATTGTTTGTGCTCCTGAGTCAACCGCAGCTAAACTAAACACACACACGGCAGGACGTGTGTCACACAGCTGCCCCAGCGGGAATATTAATTATGACCGAGCGCAGCCACGGGCAGGCGGGAGGGGAGACGGAGGGAACCTTAACGCGACGAGATGAGCTCATTTTTCATCCAGGAAATGGAGCCATCAACCTGGGAAGCCATGATTGCTCCAAACCGCGTCAGTCAACATTTTCAACTACAGTTTGAGTGTAAGCTAGTGCAATTTTTGTGTTTTTTTGTGTTTTTTGTGTTTTTTTGGCTGGGGTTCATAAGAACAGAGCTAGGAGTGGACGGAAGGAGGGGAGCGGGGTGTAATTTGGGGGAAAGGTGACACCCTGGGTGGGGTCAGAGCATTGATTAAGGTTAACGGATCACTGTACGAAAGATGGTGAGACTACAATCGACCCCTGAACCTTTCTGTAGCTCATGTGCGACCACAGTCAGATACAAATGACCATCTCCATAAACTCAAGAGCTACATTGTGATATTAAATGTCGACAACAACTTAAACTAAAACAAGGATAGTAAAAGGAAAGTAAACAAAATTGTTCCTGTTTCGGATCTAAAGTGGGATGATGTCAGACGTGTCTCAGGATAATGAAACTAAAGTGTGAATGGCCGTAGCCAAGCAAAACAAGCTTAAGAGCCTTCGACCTTTCTGGCTGATGGTCTGAGAGACCTGTCACTTTTCACTGCCCAAAGAAGCTCTCTGCTTGAGGAACAGGGCGTTGCCACAGGCAGAGAAAGAAAGAAAGAAAGAGAGTTTCTGTGGACAGTGTGTGTGGAAACCGCTGCGTTAACCTGTCGTCTTTATACGCTGTGATTTATCATTTATTTGATGCGGTTTGCTGCAGCTGCAGGTGTCTGGAGCTCAGAGGCAGGAGCAGGTAGATCTGACGGCCAGGTTGCTCTGTGGGAAATCCCCCTTGCCGCACAGGTGTAGAGAACGTGTCTGTCGTTCGCTGTAAAGGGGGGGGGAAGCGAGTCGTTTCTCCCAAGATTTCTCCGGTTCTGTGAGGGGGTGCCATTCCACCCGCGGCTCTATGGAAGAAAGGTTTAAAGAAAGCCGCAATATCCATCAAAATGAAAAGAAATGACTTGTGCAGCTTCTAAGAAAGAGGAAAAGAAGTATGCGCTCAATTATATTCAGGCATGCTTCAGAGATGCCGAGCGTGAAGATACTGAATTATTAGTGGAGTGAACGGAGAACTGATGTGAACGCATCCTATTTTCCATCACATTTCCATGCTCATTTTCAAACTGAACCATTTCACCATTCATAACATCATACCAATGGAACATTTCACCCAAAAAAAAAAAAAAGGCCCTATAAAAAGAGTTCTCAGCCTAACATTTGGCGTCTTTTGTTAATATGGCATTACGCTGAACGCTAGACCCGAACATAGGCTGTAATTCTGGGACTGCAGGGTATCGAGTTTTGAGATAATCTCTTTCACCAGTCAGGTCATGTCACAGTATTCCCTCGGTTATCATTTTAACCCGCGAAAGCCTGCACTTAGCTCTGCATTTCTCAGCTATCGCCCTTCCATCTGTGTTCCCGGGAATTTAGGGCCATGCACCTGCACTGTCTGACCCCCCCGCCGTCTCACTCACCCCGCCCCCCGCCCCCCCCCCCCCCCTTCACGTGGCGTTTGAATACGCAGAGAAAGGGAGCGGAGGAGACTCGCTGGCAAACTACCGCGGCTTCGCCTTTCTGAGGCTTTCCCTCGTTAACGCTAATTATCAAATGCTAATTATCGCTCACGACGAGAGCGTCTGCACCAGAGGACCCGGGTCCCGCACGGCTTCCCACAATCCCGCGGGGCAGCCCTGCGACGGCTGCCCAGTGACCAGCGGTTACACGTACAACATGTCTCGTAGGGACACACAGAATACAGCATTCCCGCGGTTATGCAGGGGGGGGGGTATGCTTCCCAAAACATGCGCACCCTCTCGTAGGGACACACAGAATACAGCATTCCCGCGCTCACTGAAGGATGCCTGTTTCTCTCCCTCGGTCCAGGGAATATGCAATTTAAAACACTGAAAAGGCACACTGCCCGATCTGCTTAAAACCCACAAACAAAGCAAAGTCCAAAAATACAGATAGTGGACATATTTAGAAACAGGATTCTGCCTCAGGAGTCACACCCTAAGTGATGGCACCTTCCTTAAACATTCTTTCAGGAAACCTGCTTAAGGAAATATGCTTATTTTGGGCAGCTATGACAGCGCGCGCATACACACACGCATTCAAACAGTTTATTGGCCGTAAGAGTTTTTTCTAATATTTACTGTCAGTTCATTTTAAGCCGAACAGAACATTTTTTTTTTTTTTAAGCCGAAAGAACTTCGGTTTTCTTTCCACTGTGACAGTGGGAAGTACACAATAGCCTTCCTGTCTGATGAAAAATAAACAATGAACGAAATAAACATGCCGAGCAGTCTTCCCATACATATTTTCCCCAAAAACCCCGTTCTTAAACATAACTCCGTACGCCGTGTCTAGCGTTCGTACAGTGCAGCTCATGCAGAATCCCCAGTCCCACTTCAATATTTCTCTTTCCTATCCGTCTCATTTACGGCAGACACTCTGTTCCCGAGAGACCATTCTTCTTGCACACAGTCCATTGATGAAGTAAATGTTCACTGAGGCAGCTCGAGTTAAGTACCGTACTCAAGAGTACGACAGCAGCCCTTCCACCCCTGATGCACTCCCATAACCATCCGGTTACAAACGCAATACCCCAACCATTACAGCACGCTGCCACCCTGCCTGCCAATATCCCTGGCCAACTGCCACTCAGAAGCTAATCTAATCTAATACCATCCTCTCCCATTCCCGCACACAGCCGTTTGTCAGAGCTAGCTGCTAGCTGGGCAGGGAGATCACTGCTGGCAGAGGGCCCTGCGCAGGCAGCGGCTAACAGCGGCTAACATGGACACTATGACAAGTAATCTAGCCCTGGGGCTCAAAGGAACCTGATGAATCACAACGGTGCTTTCCAGGGGTCGGCCTGCAGTCAATACGGGAGAGATTCACCCAGTGCAACAGTAACCTGGAACCCTGACAAAAAGCAGTCAAGAAACAGTCCAAACCGATGTGGAAGGGTGTGTGTGTGTGTGTGTGTGTGTGTGTGTGTGTGTGTGTGTGTGTATGCAAGTGTGTGTGAGTGTGTGTATGTAAGTGTGTGTGAGTGTGTGTGTGTGTGTGTGTGTGTGCACGTGTGTGCAGAACTGTGTGGTGAGGGAGAGTGGAATGTGGGGAGGTGGGAAGACAGAGAGAAAGAGTGATGAGGAGAGAGAGATGTGGAGAGATGAGGAGAGACGGAGAAAGAGATGAGGAGAGAGAGATGGGGAGATGAGGAGAGGGATGTGGAGAGATGAGGAGAGAGAGATGTGGGGAGATGAGGAGAGAGAGAGAAAGAGATGAGGAGAGAGGGAGAAAGAGATGAGGAGAGAGAGAGATGGGGAGATGGAGAGAGGGAGAAAGAGATGAGGAGAGAGAGAGATGGGGAGATGAGGAGAGAGGGAGAAAGAGATGAGGAGAGAGAGATGTGGGGCGATGAGGAGAGAGAGAGAAAGAGACAGATAACAGAGCTGGGCAGGGTGTGTGGGGCCGCCTGTTAACGTTTCAGCACGGCCCTCTCAACACGTACGGAGAAGCGGAGAGAGGGAAGGAGCGAGAGAGGGAGAGAGGGCGAGAGGGAGAAAGTGACAGGGAGGAATCCCTGGAATGTGCCTCATATTCAGGAACACAGACCCAGACAGAGAGAGGGAGAGGAAGGGAGAGATAGACAGACTCACACAGTGTGAGAGAAAACGCAGAAAAACAGCCAGACAGACAAAGTCAGATACTACGAGTGGGAGAAGAGACTGAGAGACAGAGAGAGAGAGTGGGAGGGAGAGAGAGTGAGCAAAAAAGAGGGAGACAGAGAGAATTTCTGTTCGGGCAAAAGCAATATCAGCACGAAGTAGTGTAGCACCCAAAACCCACAGTCCTGATGATTATCATTTGTTGATTGCTGTTGCCATGGGGTTTCGACCACATAGAATGTACTCTGAAGGCCAGAGATCAACAACACACAGACCTCGAGAGCTGAGAACTGCTGGTTTTCCACCCTCCCTTTACCTGAGCCAGCAACCAGCTGTTTCAAAACCTAGCTTGAGCTGGCCAAACCATGTCAAGCTGGGAGCTTGAGCTATTTTTTTCTGTAGGGTGTCACCTAAAAGCACAGCAGTTGCCCAGACTAAATGTCACTGCGACGACGTTGGTTGGATATAAAGGGCCGAATGAGGAGGCGAGATGACATCAGATCCCCACATCCACCAAGCAAACGTTTCAAACACAATTTCAACTCAATAAATAACCTGCGACACATTTCCATACCAAATAAAAAAGTTGAGGAGTTGAAATTGGCCTACATTCTTGAGGACATTAACTGCATTTCTAATAAAGATGACTCATCTCTAATAATTTGAAGGACACCTTTGTCCTTTAATGAAAAGCGTGATATTGATGAAAAGCTGGAGAAAGATCGGGGGGGAGACTTTCTGTCTCTATTAAGAGCCGTCACGCTCTAGCAGCCTGGGAAGGTTATGATCATGTTTTTTATCATAATTGTATTTTACTCTCCTCCATGAACGCTGAATTGTGGGAGAGAGCTCCGTGTTTGTAAGCTTCGTCCCTCCAGAGGACGAAAGAGAAGGGCTTTGTGGCCCTCCATCTTTTTTCGGTTTAAATGGTAAATGGTTGGCATTTATATAGTGCCTTTATCCTAAGCGCTGTACAACTGAATCATACACACACCAACGGCGACTGGCTGCCATGCAAGGCACCAACCAGCTCGTCAGGAGCATTTTGAGGGGGTTAGGCGTCTTACTCAGGGACACTTCGACACACTCAGGGTGGGATCGAAACGGCAACCCTCCCGACTGCCAGGCGACTGCTCTTACCGCCTCAGCCAATGGCGGCCTGAGGTGTCGTGTTTGCACACAACCGCGAATCACCAGGGGCGTTGGCTTTACCCGCCTTCTGACATATCGCATGGGTTAAATCACGGTTAGAGACATTCACCATACCACCGGCTGGTGTAAGACTAAAACCAGTCAAGATTCTGGGACTTAATTCTATTTATTTACAGATTTGTGGAACATTGAGGCATCTGAGGGTCGGCTGCCGTGGTGTTTAGATGACATAAAATTACATTACATTACATTACATTAATGGCATTTGGCAGACACTCTTATCCAGAGCGACGTACAGTTGATTAGACTAAGCAGGATACAATCTTTCCCTGGAGCAATGGGCTTAAGGGCCCAACGGCTGTGCGGATCTTATTGTGGCTACACCGGGATTAGAACCACCGACCTTGTGTGTCCCAGTCCTTTACCTTAACCACTACGCTACAGGCCGCCCTGTTTAGATGGACTACGACGAGAAAAACTGTGAAAGCTCATCTCACAGTGCCAGAGAGAGCTCGGGAGAGACCCGCTCCTGAAACACGAGAACCTGAGAATATTAAAAACATCCAAACATCTAAACAAGGCCTTGTTTGCGATTCGATACACGAGACCACGTAACGTTTCCATTATTTTCTTATTTATTCTCTTTTCTCTTTGATAAATGTTTTATTGGTATTTTGGGTTTCTATGTCGTATTTGTATATCGGTGTTTGTTATGGCACTGTATGCAAATCAACTTCAAAGAAAATTCCCTTCATCAATAAACTGCTGCTGTACCACCATAAAAAAAGAAAAAACAGCAAACCCCAGAACACTGTTAACTGCTACTCTACTCATAGCCACAGTCATAGGAATCAGGGCTGTAGGCGGTGTCTGAAGCATCACTATGAGAACAGGTGGGCTCAGATGTGCTGTTTGACAATGCCGATGTACCTCAGTATGGACAGGATGCTTAGAGAACATAACCTGCACTCATCCGATATTAGTCTTTAGCTTGGGCCTGTATTCCATCCTGAATGTAGACCTGCATTTCTCCCTCACCTGATTCAGAATAAAGGCAAGCAGCACCAGGCATTTGGCCTCTCAGTGGAGTTCACGGCCTCCTCCTGGTCTTCCTCCAACTGCCTGTCTGGATGGGCTTCTGCTCAGTGTGACATCAGCATCCTGCACAACGCTGCCAAGTGTATTCCTGTACCAGGAAAGGCAGCACCTCACTGCACAACTACATGCTGATACACAACGACACACTGCAACACAACAAAACTACACACTGATACACAACTACACTCAACACAACTACACACTGATACACAACTACACCCTGCTACAACTACCACACCTACACACAACACAACTACACACCACAATACAACTACACACTGCTACACAACTACACACCACTACACAACTGCACACCACAACACAGCTACACACCGCTACACAACTACACACCACAACACAACTGCACACCAAAATACAACTACACACCGCTACACGACACACCACAACACAACTACACTCAACACAACTACACACCGCCACACAACTACACTCAACACAACTACACAACACAACTACACTCAACACAACTACACACTGCTACACAACTATACTCAACACAACTACACAACTACACACCACAACACTATACACCACAACACAACTACACACTGCTACAGAACTACACACTGCTACACCCCTGAGAGAGAGGGAAGAGAGCAGGAGAGAGAGATGAATTTGATTTGTATTCTGAAAACACTCTACACAAAAAACAAGTTTAACAAACTACATGTCCCCAAATCAGAGAGAGACGGACACAGAGACAGAGGCTGACTGACAGGACAGGAACAGAGGCCCAGAAATAGTGGGGAAGGGAGACCGGTACTGGTGTGTGACAGCACTTCCACTCCCAGCCCCAATACTCAGTCTTCTCCACTTCCTGTTTATGAGCCTACTTCCTGCTGACTGTGTCACACGTTGTCATCCGCGCCGTGGCCCGTCAACTGGGTTTACCATAACGCATGTGTGTATGTATGTGCATGCACGTATACACACGTTTACAAGTACGGTATATATGTAGTGCGTACGTACGCACGCAACCATGTGTGTGTACATGTGGATTTGTATGTGTACCCGGTGTGCAATTGTTCTTCCTTTTGTGAGTGCGTGCGTGCCTGTGTATATTTGTACGTTTTTCCCGTGTCTATGGAAAAATCCCCGGCCGGGATTTGAACCAAGGACCTTTGTGCTGTGACGGTACTGAGCACTGCACCTCCCTGCTGCCCCACTGCACAGTGCAGGGGCCCAGGGCAGCGCGTGGTCTTCCATCGGCCCCCGAGCTTTGCGGATGAGGTCTTCGCTCACTGCCGCCCGTTCAGGGGCTCAGAGATGGGCTGCTGGGTCCGATAATGCACGTCTCTCAACCTCTGAAGAAATGAAAGGGTATTTCACACGGATTTAGATTGGAAATGCGCTGCCACGTTTTGGCACTGCTGGGATATTTTATCCTTTAAATGGACAACTTCTGCATAATTCTGGTTTCATATATGACCATTTCCATATAAATTATTAGTTTTATTAACTATTTTTCAGCTTAACCTTACACTCCCTGCAATCTGTGTATATTCCATTTGTGTGTGTGTGAGTGTGTTTGTGTGTGCGAATGTGTGTGTGTGTGTGTGTGTGTATACCATTTATGTGTGCGTGTGTGTGTGTGTGTGTGTGTATGCCATTTATGTGTGCGTGTGTGTGTGTGAGTGTGTGTGTGTGTGTGTGTGAGTGAGTGTTTGAGTGTGTGTTTGAGTGCGTATGCATGCACGCTTTTTGTGTGTTTCCCATTTGCCACACACACACACACAGAAACATGCAGACGCGTGCATATATGCACTTTAAAAAAGAAATATAGAACCAGTTTTCGGATAAAAAATTGAATGAACCTTAATTTAGGCAGTCTGGGATAACCAGGAGAGCCACAAGTGAGTGACTGCAGGAGACCTGTGGCACGTTCTCCAACACGATTAAAACACCTAACCTTCGCATTTTCTGATAAAACTGCAGGACGGTATACTTAAGAGTACTGATGTAGTTTTAAAGGCGAATGGTCGCAACAAACATTGATTTGCTTTAGTTTTTAACGGTTCACTTCTCTTTATAGTATTTAGAAGTTTATTTCATAACTTTTGAAAGCATGTTCACTTCATGGCATTTTATTTTTTGCACAGTGCTGCGCAGGTGTGGGCTGGGTGGAGCAGGTGACAGTGTGTAAGGAGCGGTCTGGAGAGAGGAGAATAAAGATATCTTACCATATCACTACTGTGTATACTCGATTAGTTAAGGAGGGAAGAGGAAAAAGAAAGGGGGTTGAGAAAAGATAGCAGGCCTAGAGATGAAGAGACAGAGAGAGCCACATGCAGCACATGGGGAAATCCACCCTTCCTCTCACCACCACATTCAGACACAGCAGCCCAGGGCAATGAAAGAAGCTGGGAATGTGTCTGTCAGCTTTTACCGCGTGCCATCAGGTGTGAAACACTAAGGCACACCCCTCTATTCCCTTAATATTTGTTAATATATTCCCGCCAGAGTCCAGTTTGGCGAGTTTGGTCAGTAATTTCCTGAACTCACCAAACTGTGTTTGTGAAGAGAAATAAATTACGCCCGTTTTTAATTGCTCTACAATGCTTTCGTAACCACCCAACGGCCATTTCCATTTGACACTTGTGTCTTTTAGCCCTTTAAGGCATAAGATCACACATACTGGATTAGAATGTTCCTTAACTGAACGTTCCAATGCTGATGGCAACAATCGTTACTGGTAACTGAAATGGAATTCTACAACATGATTAATGATGATTAACAGAAAGGGCAGTTAATGATGATTGTTAATTGAATACCAGCTACAATGTTGACATAATTATAAACACATAACACTTGCAGTCAAACCACTGCAAGGCCAGAAGCAGGCGAAATAATCTCACACCATCTGTGTGGCAAGCAATGCGTAACCATTTCCACTCTCCGCAGCAGGATACTATGGACGAGCTCACCATGAAACAATGTTAAATGAATTCCCACATAGTAGGTTGGACTCTGGAGTAAAATTGTTCTTTGTTGGGCTCTATATAACCTCCGCTGGAGTGCAAGAAACAGTGAACACTTGTCTGTTCATATTAAATACGGTGATGCAGTATAGATTCACCATTATGGCATGCAGACTGTACAGGGACCAATGTTAATTATTGTAGCGTTATATTTCATCTTGTCAATGTGGCCGCTCTTATGGTGAGCGTGGAGAGTCTGCCTTCATGACACACAAAAAGTACAGATTCGGCATTCATGCTTCAGAAGTGTATAGATTATGTGTTCATAGACAGTGGGGGGGCACTGGCCTGCGGTGTTAAACAGCCGCCTCAGCTTCTACCGGTTAAGGCTGCGTCACCAACACTGCTGTGTCACCAACACTGCCGTATCCGTGCTGGCTCGAGCCCATTGGCTCGAAGGAAACAGCCAATGGCCTCCTGAAAAACTCATTATGACATAAAAATCAGGCGGCCGCATCCGCTGCAGCCCTTCCGCCCGTTTATCATCCTCCCGGACACACAACAGGCCGGCGAATCCACACACAACATCACCGAAGCGCCAGTGCAAATCAACGATGCTAACGCCTGTGCGCTGGGTGCGGGATTCTGCTGGATTTATCCTCGCAGTCGCGGTCAGCGTTCCCTCCAGGACGACGACAGGACGGTGCCTTCAGACTCCCACGCGCACACGTGCCGGGATGCTATTTTTCCAGGAGAACGCGGGCGGCAGAAGGAAACCGGCTCACACTCACCGAACCCAACCTCCAACTACCCCCGGATGTGGACAAAAACCCACTCCTTATCCGACCACAGTCATCCAGTGAGACAATCACACTTCACAATAAGGTTCATGAACTGGCATTAATGTAGGCGTTAACAGGAATTAATGACGGACAAATAGATTAAGCATGAAATCAACTTTTCATTAGTTCACGCATTTGTTAGCAACTAACTAAGATATGCGTCACATGACATTTACACATTAGCAAACCATAGGATTAACTTATAACTAGTTAACCATTAACAAATACCGTAACTGACTTTTTCATTCCAATATGAAGTGCTAATAATTCATGTTAACAGCTACATTAGTTGACGTACGTTAACAGAGCTGTGCAGATTGACCTCACAGTAGTTCGTTAGTTAACAGCTACATTAGTTCATGGCAATTCATGGAACCTTATTGTTGGAAGTGTGACCAATGACACACGGGGTACGAACGGGCCCCGTGACGGAGCTGCACGCTGGAGTTGGCTGAAAAGGCGGGCGTCGGCAGGGACAGAGGAAACCTGCTCTGCGATTACGGGTGCACCCCCGCGGCCCCGCCCCCCGCCCCCCGCCCCCACCCCCACCCCCAGCGTGCAGCATTAACTCTTCCCTGCCCTCGGCTTCCGCTCACATATTTGTTTGTTCTCGGCTTCCAGGTGTTTTCCTGTCCGGGCCGGGTTCCGTTTCGGAAAAAAAGGGGGGCCGCTGTTCCAGAAAGCGGGTCGGGCCATCCCCGAAACCCGCCCCGCCCCGCCCCAACCCCCTGGATCCACAGCGACCTGACGCTCCCGCGCTTTCTCCGCCCTCCAAAAATAATACCGCCAAGTCCGCTTCCTCACAACACGCAACAGGAGGGCCGCTTTGATGGCACGGGGTGGTGTGTAGCAGGACACGCTCATTTTGCTGGAACCAGCACGAAGCGCACATAGACCACAGCCATTCCTGCATTTACATGCATGACTGCCCATGCTGCTTTCATGCGGGTTATAATGATGATAATAATAATAATAATAATAATAATAATAATATGGCAAACTAATTGAAGGCAGTGACGATGGTGTTGGAAAAAAGTTATAAGCCTAACCATACAAGCCTGACATTATAAGCCTAACCATACAAGCCTAATGTTATACGCCAAAGCCTTATAAAATGACCCCTGATACAGAAGAGCAGACCACTCTCTCTGCAGTACCCAAAGGAGTGTAGTGCTGATGTACACTCCTCTCTCTCTCTCTCTCTCTCCCTCCCTCCCTCCCTCTCTCTCCCTCTCTCCCTCCCTCTCTCTCCCTCCCTCTCTCTCCCTCTCTCCCTCCCTCCCTCCCTCCCTCCCTCTCTCTCTCCCTCCCTCCCTCCCTCTCTCTCCCTCTCCCTCCCTCCCTCTCTCCCTCTCCCTCCCCCCTCCCTCTTTCCCTCTCTCCCTCCCTCTCTCTCTCCCTCCCTCCCTCCCTCTCTCTCTCTCTCTCTCTCTCCCCCTCCCTCACTCTCTCACTCTCTCACTCTCTCTCTCTCCCCTCCTCTCTCTCTCCCTCCCTCCCTCCCTCACTCCCTCCCTCCCTCCCTCATCAATGGCTCCGTTGTGTCGTTGTGCTCCGGCTCCGGTCCCTCTCCCCCTCAGAGTCCCTGTCCATTCTCTCCAGGGGAACGGGGTGAGTGGGAGGCATGGAAAGAGGTGACGGAGCAGCGGGGCACAGAGGAGAGATGACTCACTCGCATTCCACCGAGCACAACAGCACCCCCTGTTGGCGGGGCCCGGCAGGGAGAGACGCGTGGGCGTACTGTCTGGGGAGCAGACGTTACTTCACCCGGAACGTTCTCCCACGCTCCAGCGCGAGCCGCTCGCTCAGGTGCGGACGCACGTTCCCGCCGCCCGTCACTTTCCGCTGTCTGGGTGACTGAGTCTATTGTTACTCCGCTGTCAGACACGGGCCGACGCGTCCAGAGAGACGAACCGCGCAATTAAGCGCCGCCCTCCGAGATCCGCCGACACGTTAGCGCCCGCGCTCCAACCCCTGCCATGTAATTACATCGATGGCCTGGTTCTTATTACGAGGAGGACAACACAACGTGCTCTGCGATTGGTTCGGTGGTAACCGGCCGGTGCGCTATACTTAGTCATGTGATTATCTGTTTCGTAAGCCTATTGTTTGGCTTATGTCTCTGATTTGTTTTTGTTGAGTTTCTTTTTTTTTTTTCTCAGCTGTATAATTGCTTCTTGACTGGCTTTGGTACAACTCTGGTCCTCATGCTTACAAATGCTAATAACTCCAATGGCATTCAAAAGCCTAGAATCAAGGCTAGATACTGAAAACTCTCTTATACCTGCACAGAGGAAGTGATCGAATACACACGATTAATGTAATGCCTACGATAGGGATGAAAATACCCTGGAAGTGAATTGGACAGTGTGACAGTCAGCACTCGAATGTGAGCGTGTGAGCACAGAGCAAATAGAACAGAAACGGTACCACTGTCCAAATACTTACGGTCCGCAATGCATTGTAGCTCATGGGGACCGGGTTCTGGACATGCTGGACAGATTCATTTCTCAACCCTCCCTCTGTCACCGAACCTTGCCCGTCAACGTAACTGCAGGTGGGTGTTAAAGATAAAGGGCCTCTAATGTGTACATGTCATGCTCTTCTTCCCCCCCCCCCCCGAAGACATCCAGTACCCCGCCTAACCCAGGAATTCCCCTGCCTGGCCTTACCTGTCTTCCAGTCATCTCACTGATAAAAGCCCCCTGACTGAGACCAGCACTGTGAGAGGCCCAGGTATTAATACTGTGTGTGTGTGTGTGTGTGTGTGTGTGTGAGAGAGAGAGTAAGTGTGTGTGTATGTCTGTGTGTGCGTGTGCACGTGCGTATGAGTGTGAGTGTGTGAGAGAGAAAGAAAGTGTGTATGTGTGTGTGTCTGTATGTGTGTGTGTGTGTGTGTGTGTGTGAGTTGTCTGTGTGTGTGAGAGAGAGTGTATGTATGTCAGTGTGTGTGTGTGCGTGTCTGAGTGTGTGTGTGTGAGAGAGAGAGAGAGAGAGAGAGAGTGTATGTATGTCGGTGTGTGTGTGTGCATGCATGCACTTACACCAATCAGCAGTAACATTATAGCTATACGTGATCGGGTTTGTCATTTTGCATGTTGGCACAGGTATGCATTTGAACATATTGAATGTCTCTATATGTGAGTTTGTGCACACGATTATGTGTGTGTGTACGTATGCGAGTGTGCATGCATGTATGTGAGTGTATGTGTATATGTGTGTGTATGCGAGTGTGTGTGTGTGTGTGTGTGTGTATGCACGTGTACATGTATGTGAGTGTGTGCATGTATGTATGTATGCGAGTGTGTGTGTATGTGTATGTGCCGCAAATGTGTCTGCACACACGTCTACAGCATGTCCACATAACCGTCCGCGTCTGTCTCTGCACCCATCCCAACCACCCCCACGCCCGCCCCCTCAGTCGCCTCGGCCCCCACTCCCCATCAGTGCGGCGGGAGGAAACTGCAGGACAGTGATAACGGCCTGAAACACAATGGAGCCCGCGGCCCACACTGCGCCAGCACCAGTTTAGCCCACAAAGGTCAGAGGGGCTCTGCAGCCTTTCGCTATTATTGTTAGCGTCGTAACGATTACTCCGATGGCCTTTATTTTTGAAACGCGGAAGAGTCCGGAAATACCAGCGAAGTATGAAAACGCTGTTCAAAAGGGTTACTTTTTTTGGGGGGGGGGGGTGGGGGTGGGGGCCCGGGGCGGGCTTTGACGTCAGGCGGTGGGAGCCTGGGAGTGATCGGGGCTCGGTCCGCGCTTCAGCCCGCTGGCAGGCTTTCGATTTAACGTTCTCAGCCTTCCACTTTTCAGTTTTCCTTCTTTTTTTAAAGGCTGTGACCCGTGCGTTTTGTCCACAGAAATTAAGAGATCGTGTGAACCCTTCGCTGCGGCTACCAAACATGCGCATCCTTGGCTTTCACGGATATCCACTGGATTCTTTCTCAAGAAGAGAACATTTGGCAGCACTCTTGTCCTCCATAAGCTCGAGGAGAAAAAGCATCTTACTGATGCTCTGGCCCACAATAGCTTAAACCAGGGGTGTCAAACTGAAGCCCCAGGGGGCCGCAGTGTCTGCGGGTTTTGTGGTTTCCTTTCAATCAGCTGCCAATTAAGGCAAATTAAGGCCTTGGAACAAGGCGTGTGGATACTTTAACCAATCAATGACTTGAATGAACCCAGAACTCCCAAAAACCAGCAGACACTACGGCCCTCCAGGACTGGAGTTTGACACCTGTGGCTTAAACGGATTAGCTGCGTACCCTGCTGAAAAAAAACAGCTCAAGTTTTGAAACAGCTGGTAGCAGGTCGACCAGTCAGACCAGCTCATACTTAACACGGTTTGACCAGCTCAAGCTATGTTTTGCTACGCAAGCTGGTATTTTAAGCTGGTCATAGCTGGATATTTCCACCAGGGTACTGTCTCTTTAAAAAAAAGAAAAAACCCTAAAAAACCCTGTCTGGGCACCACCTGAGGCTGAAACCTGTCAGAAGCCAAGCCCGCCAGTAGCCATGGCTCCGGATTGAAATCGTCGCTGTTGGGGTGTCTCGGTGGCGCAGCCTGCAGAGCACTAACCGCATGCTCATTGTGAGCCGCGACGTCGACGGTTCGAATCCGACCGTCTGACAATTTGTCGCGTGTCTTTCCCTCTCTCTCGCCCCCATTCTCCCTGTCTCTATTTACTGTCCAATAAAGCTGAAAAAGGCCTAAAAAATATCTTTAAAAAAGAAAAAAAAGAAATAGTCGCTGTCACTCACCGCGTTCAACGGGGCCACGTCTCACAGCGCGCGGCGCATCAATTTCAAACCGCGGTGCGATGTTCTGGAGTCGCTCGTCTGCGCGGAGTAATGGAGCGGGCGACGGAGCCCAATGAGAAACAGCCGGGCGGGCTCAGCGCGCTAACGGCCCGGGCTAATCCACGGCCTCAGATCAGCGGCGAAATGAAGCGTCCCCCGTGGGCGCAGAGAGCCACGCTCAGCCGCGGCCGGGCGACAGCAGCGCCGCGGACACCGCTACAACGCTGCGCTGTGAGGGAGCACAAAATGGCCGCTCCGCTTTACACATCCGCGCGCAAAAACGGTTAGCTTTATTTGTTTTGCCCTCAACGGCACCCTGAGGGCTGACGGCCGCGTCGAAAGGGTAATCTGCCGTTGTTGTGCTGCATGTTTGCTCGTCAATCTGGGGAATTTCTTTTCACCGAAGCGCATATTGAAAAGGCAGCTCTGGCTCTTAGCAGATTTGGTGTTGTGGTTAGAGAGTGCAGTTTTCTCTCACGCAGGACAGAAGGGTTCAGCAAGACCCACCGGTTCCTTTTTTCCCCATCTGTGCCCCACTCACTTGGAGAATAGATACAACAGCAAATTACATTTTCCAACTCAGTCCAGGGATTTGGGGAAGGGCAGTCTTAACCGAAATGGGTCCATTGGAGCAGCTCTCAGTTTAGAGGGCAGAACTGAGTTCACTGCGGTCGTGACGTCAAGCAAAACACAGCCGTCTGCCCTCAGGGTGACGTTGAGGGCAAACAGCCGCATTGATGAGTGTGTGTGTGTGTGTGTGTGTGTGTGTGTGTGTATACAGCACCACCCACAGCACAAGCAGCAGCCAATCACCTAGTGGCACCTGTAGCATGCATTGCTACACAAAAAGAGGTAAACCCATATCTCCAAATAAAGTTTTCGAATAAAAACTGCAGCGCATGGAGTATGCTTTACAACTATCTATTTCCGTCTAAACATTTATATACTGTGCAGCTATGTGGAATTTTTATCCTGTGTTATGAGTGTGTGAAACTGAAAGCCTTTTTTTTTTTTTTTATAGTTTTAAGATATGAGCTAAAAATATGAGCAAGCGAAAAACCCTGCTTTACATTTCCTTCAAGTTTATGGGCCCAGGGATTTGTGGGTAAGCTGTTGACCTTGGCACAAGGGGGTTGTGGGTTTGCTGACTTGCTTAGCCACTCAGGGGACTGAAGTAAAATGGCAGCCAGTTCAGACGGGAGAGAGAGGAGTCACAGAGCCCCCCCAAGCAGCGTCGCCACACGTCCAAAACGAGCATCGCGACTCGCTCGCTCTCCTTTTCAAATTCCACGGGGATTGAGTCACGCGACAGGCCAGTCCCCGATTCACAGACCAGTCATGCGACAGACCTGTCCCCCGAGTTACAGACGAACCTCGTATATGCCATAGACTATAATGACACTTGTAGTTATATATAGATATTGTTGTGTTTTGCATTAGCTATTGTATTGTTGTACCGTGATATACTAGCTCGTAAGTTGATGTATTCTTCAAGGGTTTCCGATTGCATCTGTATGGTCACGCTAGTACTGTCCTCTCTGGTCCTCTTCACACTTGTCCCTGTGTGCGATCTGCACTTCATTGTACATCGCTCTGGATAGGAGCGTCTGCTAAATGCCTTGTAATGTAATGAGTCACAGGGGAGTCACGCGGCAGATCAGTCCCCTGAGTTACAGGCGAGTCACAGATGAGTCACAGATGAGTCACGGCACGTATGCAGCTCCACGGGCCAAAAAGCAAACACAACCTTCACCGACAAACGTTACGCCGCCCTTCTTCTTAAACTCACACTGGCCCCGTTATCCGCGGACGCTTGTGCGTCGCAGAAATGCAAATGTCAAGTGTTGCATAAGCGCATCGCTCTCAGCCCGGAGCCGCCTGAAAGGTCGCGGTATTCACGAGAAACGCCTCGGCGCGCGGGCTAAGGTCACCATAAAGGTCAACATCAAAAAATACGGCGCGTCTTCCACGGACATTTCTTACAACGCGTACCAGGGGATCCATCGTGTTTCACATCATTGTGTTAACATTTTCTGCATTAAAGGTCTTTTAAGGTCTGAAATGTTTCATTTTCCCATCGATTGAAAACGGACACATTGTTCAGTCATATAGTGATGTATATTTTTTTTTACCAATTTATTTTGTTGGGGACAAAGAATACACCTATTTGATTTGACATTTACAGTGGGGGAAAAGAACTCCAGAAAAAGAAGCATAATAAAATCAAGTGGTACACTGAGGGAGATGCGTTCACAGAGCTATCAAAACCAAACGCTGCAACGCAAGAATCAGTAACTCCAGTCCTGGAGGGCCGCAGTGTCTGCAGGTTTAACTCCAGTCCTGGAGGACTGCGGTGTCTGCAGGTTTAACTCCAGTCCTGGAGAGCCGCAATGTCTGCTGGTTTAACTCCAGTCCTGGAGGGCCGCAGTGTCTGCAGGTTTAACTCCAGTCCTGGAGAGCCGCAATGTCTGCAGGTTTAACTCGAGTCCTGTAGGGCCACAGTGTCTGCAGGTTTAACTCGAGTCCTGTAGGGCCACAGTGTCTGCAGGTTTAACTCCAGTCCTGGAGGGGAGCAGTGTCTGCAGGTTCAACTCCAGTCCTGGTTTTTGTAGTTTCCATTCAGCCAGCAACAAATATAGACGGAAACAAGGTTTTCTGAAACTTCAGCCAGTCAGAGACTAAAATGACGTGTTTAAGTTTGGGACATAGACCAAAAACCAGCAGTCACTGTGTCCCTCCAGGATTTGAGTTAGAGATCCCTGCGGCACACGGACTGTCAGAAATAGAAGGAAGAAGTATGTCTTGTGTTACTCCTCATGTCCTTTCCACATTCTCTGCCCAGGCCAGTCCTGAAGTGCGTCAAAGCGCAGTGTGTAAGAGGAGGGGGGAGGGGGGGTTGCATTGTTCGGTGAATTCCCCCCCTCCCCTCCTCTGTCTTCTGTGATTAACAATAGTCTATTCTGTGCCGTCCTGAGTGAGCGGGGCACACACCCATCCCAAGACAGGACCACTGGGAGAGATTTTGGGAGGGGGCCAGACTAGAGGGACAGTGCATCAATTCTCATCTCATAGAGATGAAGTTCTGGGGGGGGGGGGGGGGGGGGGGTCAGTTCCTCGTGTGTCTGACTGCACATGCGAGTGTGTGAGCGTGCTTGTGCTTGAGTGCGTGTGCATGCACGTGTATGCATGAGTTTGCGTGCGTGTGTGTGTGTGTGTTTGTTAGCGCATGTCTGTATGTGCATGGGTGAGCGTGTGGACCATGTGTATGTATCCATGTGTAATTGCACATGTATGTTTGAGTGAGTGGGTGTGTGTGTGTGTGTGTGCGTGTGTCTCTGTTAGCAAGTGTGAGTGAATGGTCTGTGTGCTTGTGTGCATTTGTGTGTGCATACGGTGTCTGTCGGTCTGTCTGCATGGTGTCTGTATCCGCCTGTCCGCGCTGTGTCAGTCTATCCGTCTGTCTGTCCGCACGGTGTCTGTCTGTGTGTCAGTCAGAGCGCGCACAGCGTTTTCGTGTCTCTCATCCTCCTGCCGCGCCCATCCAACAGTCCCCCTGGTCACTCTCCTTCCCAAATCTGATATCAGGAAAAATGTATAAAAACGATTCCCTCACAGCCCAGCTCAGTAATGCCATCCATCAGCAGAGGGGAAAAACAGATCCCTCATTCACCGCTGCGCTGGGCCGGGGCAATCAGCGGAACCGCAGAAAGGGCCGTCTTTGAAGCGGCCGGCCCATTGTCACATACATAAATACAAAGTGCACGGGCCCCATGTCTGCGTGAGGGCAATTATATCATTATTACTAGTCTTATTGTTGCGCATGAGGAGGGCTTTTGTGCCGCCGCGGAATGCGGTGCGCTTGGCATTTTTCAGCGAAAGGGCAGTTTTCTGGAACCCGTGCCAAGTCCGGGCGGAGGGTGAGATCACGGCTGGGAGATGCCCACACGCTGGAGCCCTGGCTCGTCAGAATTTCCCCTCGCTGTGCGTGGGGGGACACCAGCAGGGGGGCGGGGGGCGGGGGGCGGGGGGGGTCATGGCCCAGGCGAAGATGATTACACCACATTGCAGTTATTCGACTGAGGCTTTTATCCAAAGCGACTCACAGTTGATTAGACTAAACACGGGACAGTCCACCTCCTGGAGCGGCGTGGCGTTAAGGGCCTTGCTCAAGGGCCCAACAGCAGCGCGGAGCTCATCGTGGCTACGGCAGGGGTGAATATAAAGCACGGGTTCACGGCTCCTGTGCAGGAGGGCCATGGCAGCTGCTGGCTTTGAAATCGCATTTCGATCAGCAGCCAGTACACACCTAGGAAACCACTCGAGTGCTGAAATGAAATGCACCAAAAACCAGCGCACACCACACCTGCACGCCAAGCCTGTGGGGTATAATCACAATGCAGGATTACAGAGTTAGCAGCAAGAGTTCACAGAGGAAAACCCAGAACAGAAAAGCTGTTTTTATTTCAGTCCATGTTCCAGTTTTGGACGGGTTCCAGGTTTTACTCAGTGAATCTATCCAGCCAGCTACCCAGCTGTGCACTCCTGCTAAAAAGCAACAATTGCACTGCTCTGTTCAGCCTGTTACATCATATAAATAATATAAACGTATTAAAAATAGAAGTCAGAGGTGAAACTGTGTATAAAAAGCAGAACGAATCCATGCGCTTTTCTACATTCTAGGCCTTTCACACCAAGAAAGTGCGAAGAGGACGTCAAAATGGCCACAGTCACACCAAACACATTACATCCAATTACATCATAACTACGGCTGTATACCCCCCACCCCACGCACGCACGCACGCACACACGCACACACACACCTATGCCCACCTACACCATCCGCGACACCACTCTCCCTCTGTCTCTCTCTCCGTCTCAGAGCTTATCGCCGTGGTAACCAGGTGACAGGTGGAGGGACCGAGGCCTGTCGTGTCCGGGTAACAGAGCCCTTTACACGGGGCGTCTCAGAAACCAAACAACTGCAGGGACAATCTGCCAGGCAACCGGGTCCTCCCAGATCAATCCCACAGGCCACTGCGGCTCTCACCACCAGGGACACGGCAGGGCACGAGCACAACCCAGAGCGTGCCAGCATTACCGTGCTAAACCTGAGAGGAACACCAAGCCGTTTGAAACCAGACCTAATTACATTTTTGCGAAACCAGCTGCAACAAATCTGTACAGAATACTTGCGTTCTACAGCAATAGAGGCGTTTAGATTAGGTCCGTTCCCCCCCTCCGTATATATATACATATCCTAAATACCTACATTCTAACGTAATGCAATATTAGGATTATTGCTGCGGTATAACTGCTTTATTACATTATTGGCATTTGGCAGACACTCTTATCCAGAGCAACATACAGTTGATTAGACTAAGCAGGAGACAGTCCTCCCCTGGAGCAATGCAGGGTTAGGGGCCCTGCTCAAGGGCCCAACGGCTGCGCGGATCTTATTGTGGCTACACCGGGATTAGAACCCCCGACCTTGCGTGTCCCAGTCATTTACCTTAACCACTACGCTACAGGCCACCCCAGCTATGCAACAGGCCGCCCCTTAGATACAATTTTACGATGCAGGGAACTCCCCTTGGGTCACAGGATCGGCCGGCTCAATGGTTCCGGTACAAGTGCCGCGATACCATGATTCTCATAGAAGAAGAACCCCCTTGGGGTAATTTTGTCCTCTGCGTTTGGCCCATCCCAGTCACTTAGGGGCAGTCACCATGCGGCATCCGAGGAGCGATGTGGGGTTAAGGGCCCAACGGCCATGCGGACCTTATCGTGGACTACAGCGGAGCTTGCAGCAGTCATGCACCTTAGCCACTAGGTCAGGGGTCGGCAACCCTGGTCCTGGAGAGCCGCAGGGTGTGCTGGCTTTCGTCTCCACCTTAAAATAAGCAACCGATTCAGACCCAAGAAACCAGTTGAGGTGAGTTAACTGTGTAATCAACGGCTTTCATTGATCAATTAATGCCAAGTAACAACGAAAGCCAGCACACCCTGCGGCTCTCCAGGACCAGGGTTGCCGACCCCTGCACTAGGCTAACAGGTTGCCCCATATAATGAGAGCATGCTCCAGCGTGGGGGACCAGCTCCTATCTGAGCTGCTTTCTGTCTGCAGGCACTGTCAAAGTACTGAGCGCATGCACTGGGGCGAGATTGGCTCAGGCGGTAAGAGCTGTCGTCTGGCAGTCGGAGGGTCGCCGGTTCAATTCCCCCGCCCGGGCTGCGTCGAAGTGTCCCCGAGCAAGACGCCTAACCCCTAAATGCTCCTGACGAAATGGTTGGTGCCTTGCATGGCAGCCAATCGCTGTTGGTGTGTGTGCGAGTGTGTATATAAATGGGTGAATGAGAAGCATCTTTGCTAATATAGCGAAGGATACAGGCGGTATATAAACGCCAACCATTTACCATTTATGCTGAGTGAGGGCATGTCATCTGAGGAAGTTATACTTTCACAATAACCAACCATGAGGAATATTAGGTCTAGCAAACTGTCTTAAGTTTTGATGATTGGGCAGGGAGTTGTGCATCTTTTAAGCATACATGTTCAGCCACCGAGACAAGCAAATAACATTACTTTAAATGTAGCGGATTCATACAGGGAAGAAAGCGGTTAGACATAATTCCCAAAACAGGGACCATTAGTCATCAGTTTCCCTCCCTTGGGCATGGCTTACTTTTTATAGCACATCTCAGTCTCACATGATAGAAGCAGATTATCAAGTAGCCCCGTTTTATTTGCCTTTATCGTAGACGCGCTGATAACACGCCTTAACTGCCCAAACCGCCCTGTGCAGCACAATACAACACACGAGGTGGGCTGAGGCACCTGATAGGAACATCATAGGCTCATATATCACAGAAGGGGCAAAAGCTTATTCGCTTATTATAAAAAACAGACACTTATCCAAAGGAGCTAGTGTAGTGTTGTGATACGAGGATGTGTTAAGACAACGGGTGCAGACTAGGACAGTGGTTCGTGTAACTTTGAATACCAGCTCATCTGCAATAATGGAGAGATGTAGGATAGTAAGATCTAAGGACAAAATCAGAAGATTAAATAGATTGTGTGCCTTGTTGTGACATTTCTGAGTTGGAGACGTCTCGGGAGAAATCAACCATGACTCGACAGTGTCACCAAGAGTTAGAATTTGGTAACTACAATGGAGAAACAGCCAAACGATTTCCTCCATGAACACCTCTTTCGAGATTTTTACCCTTCTTGGTTTAAAAAAAAAAACTCACTTTGTTGCTTTCCTTTTGTTTTGATATGATTTTTCTGAAGACTTGGTTTTCATTTGTTTAATCATCTGTTTGCACACCTTTGTTGAAAGTTATGTTTCATTTAATTTAGAATTGTTGTCTAGTTTTGAAAGTAGTGCCTGTTTTTGTTAAAATTATTATTTTGTGTTATTGAGTGTATTTTAAAAAAAGAAAAAAGATTTTAAATTGTAAGAAATTATAAAAACCAATAAAACAACCTTTACCCTTCTCAAACTGGCGTAAAATACCACCTAAATAGAGTGAGCCAATATAATGCCATTCGGCGTCATTACGATTGAAATGTTAGGTGTTTTTTTTTTAAGGAAAAGAGTTGAAACGATAAGGGAAGGGAAGAGGGACTTACCAGAGTGTTTTCGAATGAAATGTTTTCGACGTTTAAAATGCCATATCAAAAGGTTCACAGAGGCGCACACAACTTTCCAAGCCATATACAAACCGACGAGCGGGCGTCTTGCGTCACACGTGTGTTGCAAATTCTGTGATTAAATAAAATGCGCGTTCCGGTTCACTTGTCCATTGGACTACGTTTCAACAAACTTCATTCAGCTAAACGTTTCAATGAAAGACTTAGCCTATAGTTGGATCTCGCTTCCCCCAAACTATTGCAAAAGACAGCCACATGTATCCTTGTTTTAGCAATTCATAGAGGCTAACCATGTATACAGGCTAGTCTAGTAAACACAACTCCGATATGAATACTTAATTCAGCATTTCAGATTTTGTTTGCCTAACATACTAGTTCAGATATTTTGAAGTATGCGCGAAGCTGGAAAAGGTGGTGACAACCACCTCAGATCAGATCGTTTTTAGAGGCTAAGTATTGACCGTTACGCCACAGATACTCCGGCCCTGGAATCTGAATCCGGCGCTGGTTTCTTTTTTCCCAGGTAAATAACTGAACTGAATTAGTGCTACTGATTGGCCAAACTGTCTTCACACCTGACTGCCAGGTAAAAGGGTTGAAAACCAGCAGTTCTCGGCGATCATAATGGACTGTAATTAGAATAACAGGACTGTGTATGTTCCTCGGGGACCCAGTTTGTCTCACAAAGCCTCTAGGGCAAAAATATTGGAAATATTGCTGAACACAGCTTTAATTCTGAGGGTTATATTGAATAGATAGCTGGGAATTTTCATACGCTTAAGAGTTCATAACTGGAAACTGCACGGCATGCATTTTATCTGCTGGCTACTGGCTATGCCTGAATCAATTACCGTATTCTTAATTTAAACAGACCATCACAAATGAAAGGTTTGAAATTTATTGCCTCGCCCGTTTGAAATGGGCCTTGTGCTTTGTGTAGTGATACGAAGAAAAAAGAAAGAAAATGTCCACAGATGAAATTAGAAAATCCTGTGCTTAAATGACATCTGTTGGGGTAAAAAAAAACAAGAAAACCTTAGATGTGGTAAAACAATACTTGAAAACAAGTATATAGTACAGAACACATTTTAATATTTGTAATGCTTTTAGCTTGTTTACAGAGATATCGCTTAATTCATCACATGTTTACCATTTAAATGTTGAAAGGACATTTAATTAACATTTCTCAAAACCAATATAAAAGTTTCTATATTAACTTTTCTTAACACTGCGTGAGCCGACATTTAAGCATTACAAAGTTTGTCCATGCTTCGTCAGTAAATTGGGCACGTTTGTCTGTAGACGGAGCCCAATTTACTGGTGTGAATATCTTTGGTTGAATACATTGTCTTTGTAGCCACCTCTGAATACTTTAATCTGCTAAGAAAATAAATAGCCACATACAATTATGAACTTTTCACACAAAAGCAATGCCATTATTCATTGTGTATATCTGTTCGCCCGATTGCCTGTGAATTTCCCTCGTGTTAAATCCAGCTACACCGGCTTCACCAACATGAAAACTGAGCTGGTCAAGATGGTCATAAACTGGTGTAGCTGGGTATGAGCTGGTAGCTTGTCTGGGCTGGTAAGTAGCGACCACCTGGCGGTTGCTAGCTCAGTCCGAACGCACCGTTGCTGTTCTGCGGCTTGCTGCGGCCCGGTGTCTGCACGGTGAGCCGGTGGCAGTCGATGTGGCGGAACTCGGCGCCGAACAAGCCGAACAGGACGAAGAACGCCATGACGGCGAGCCACTCGCAGATTGCGGCGGCCGAGCGGAAGCCGGTGTTGTGCAGCACCGCCACTGGGAGGGGAGAGAGTCAAGGGCCACAGACGGGAACCACAATACATTACCACAGCTGCCAACTCTCACGCTTTCGGCGTGAGACACACGCATTTGCATGTGCGAGTGAAAACAGGCAAATGCGTGTGTCTCACGCCGAAAGCGTGAGAGTTGGCCGCTATGCATTACTTTACATTACATTAATGGCATTTGGCAGACGTTCTTATCCAGAGCAACGTACAACAAAGTGCATACCCATAACCAGGGATAAGTGCGCTGAAAGTACAATTTCAACTGCTACCTGCACAACAAAGATAAGGACCAGGGCCTATTAGATTTCATTTTATTTTTCAAACCGCAACACGCAAATGTATGAACAAACCCCTTAACTAGCCAAACACTGCTCACCTAACTAAAACATCCTGATACACAAGTAAATCACAGAAAGACAACAATTAAGGTTTACAATACGAGAGGCAACCGGGCCTACAAGACCATGTACACTCAGTGAGCACTTTATTAGGTTTTTATTACACTTATAAATTCACTTATTACACTTACTGCTGTAGCTTATGCACTTAAGAGTTATGATGCTCTTCTGCATACCACTGTTGTAATGTGTGGTTATTTGCGTTACGGTCACTTTCCCATCAGCTTTGACCAGTCTGGCCATTCTCCACTGATCTCTCTCTCTCGCACCATTCTTTGCAAACTCTAGAGACTAGTGTGTGTGAGAATCCCAGGAGATCAGCAGTTTCTGAGATACTCAAACCACCCTGTCTGCAATCATTCCACGGTCAAAGGCACTTAGATCACATTTTTTCCCCATTCTGATGGCTGATTATCAACATGAACATTAACTGAAGCTCCTGACCCATGTCCACACAACTGACTGCATTGAGTGTGTGTATGTGTGTGTGTGTGTGTGTGTGTGTGAGAGAGAGAATGTGTATGTGTGTGTGTGGGGGGCTCATAAAGTATAAATGACCAGTAATCTCATCTGTGACACTTGCCCTATAAGCAACACATTTTGTGTAACTTTTACTAGTGTTACTACTTGCACACATCATCACACAGTAAAATGTTCATTGTTATTTCATCTACCAGTTATTTCAGTCCAGAGTCTAGACGAGTCCAATCGGGATCAAATGAACTGTATCAGAGGCGATTTAAACACCAAACATTTCTCTCTGAAGTAGCTCCCACTTTGGCCTTAAAATTTTTTTTTAATAAAAATCTGAAATATCTGTGAGAAATGCAGCACTTTACTGAAGACTCCACTCAAGAGTTCAGGACAATTCCCCATCGCCCTCCCACATCCACCCCCCCGCCGCTCCAAACTCTCTCCAGGCTCCCGTCTATCAGACCGTATGGCGCTCTTAACCGCGGCAGTTCCCTCGGCCTGGAGCCTCGTGGCTAAGCTACAAGCAAGCAACAGCAAGTCTGGTGGTTCAAGGTGGCCCTGGTGTTGCCCAGATAGGATCTGCACAGTAAGTTGCTAAATAACAAATGATGACATTATTATCTGCCCAGATTTGGAGAGAAAGCAAAAACGTAGTTTTTTTAGAGACTTCTGAGTTTTTGCGAAACAGGCTTTGGTTTGGCCCATGCTCTTCATCTTCCTCTTCCTTGGTCTTTTTGCAACCTTGTGGTTTCTCTCTATTTTAGGAAGTCTGTCATCTACAGTGCTACACACAGGCAGCCCTTGAGGTCGGGTGCTCATTGTATGTGTCTGTGAGTTTTTCAATATTTAAACTGTTCTCTCAATTTTCAATCTCTCTCTTTCTCTCTCTCTCTCAAAATAAGTCTTACATAAATCATCTAAATCTGTTTATTCATGTTTTCATAATTTGTGCCATTGTTATACATATTCGTCAGATTGTTCTTGTTTCATTGGTCCTGTTGTTTGTAGTCATTGCACTCTTCCCAGTGTTCATCTCAGTTTTCTTTCAGTTTTTTCTTTCAATTTTCAATCTCTCTCTCTCTCTCTCTCTCTCTCTCTCTCTCTCTCTCTCTCTCTCCCCTTCTGTCCCTCTCGGTGCCACAAGAGAATGCATCAACACTCAAATGTGCAATATTTTAAACAGAACTTAGGGCTTCCTTTTTCTTCCCCCTCTCTGCACTTGGGTTTCCTGCTCTTCTTCTGTAGTTCAGTGTGTGTGTGTGTGTGAGTGTGTGTATGTGTGTGTGGGTAAGCCCAAGTCCCTTCACATGTTTAGAGAGATGGAGTCATACGAGTCTGGGATGAAGGATACTGGTGAGGATGAGGACGGTGCAGAGGCTGCAGAAACCGATGCGGACCGGGCCCACCCAGCGCCGGTCCCGGTTCGGCTCCGCCTTGTAGGTGAGCCACACCTGCAGCCAGAAGTAGGCCAGGCCCACGAAGAAGGCCAGGAAGGCCCCAAGCAGGTGGGCCTGCATCACCACTGATTGCTGAGATAGGGAGGGAGAGAGAGAGAGACAGAGGGAGGTAGGAGAGGGATAGAGAGATAGAGAGAGAGAGAGAGAGAGAGAGAGACAGGGAGTGGTGGTCAACCAGAGAGAGAGAGAATTCCAGCAGCAATAAGATGAGCTCCTGAATTAAATGTAAACAACATTAGGATGTATAAAAAAAAAATACATAAAAAAATGTATAAATGTATAATGAGTTTTAAAACAATACAGGGATGGCTACAGGCTAAAAGCTAACGACCAAAGGGATCTCCATCTCAACCTTATACCCTTTCAACCAATCAAACTATGTTCTATTAACCAACCAATATACTATTGTTTTGAGCCCCTATTAAAACCCTACTGAATTCTCAATGTTCTCAGTTTTCTCAACCAAAGCCAAAAGCCCTCGGGATTTGGGTGGAGGCACTTCATATTTGGCTTGGACTGAAAGGGTTAACTGATGATCGGGGTCCCTGGATCAGAAGAGGTCTAAAACGCCAGTCCTAAAGCAGGCTCGTGTGCGACAGGAGTACAGCCTACCTGGAAGTTTCCCAGGACGGAGATGCCCAGAGCCGAGATGAATCCCAGAACCAAGCTGGCGATGTTCACCTTGCTGTCCTGACCAAAGTCTCTGATCTGCTGGAACCTCAACACCACCACCCAAATCACTGAGACAGAGCGAGAGAGAGGGGGAGAGAGGGGGAGAGAGGGAGGGGGAGAGAGAGGGGGAGAGTGGGAGGGAGGGAGAGGGAGGGGAGAGAGAGAGGGGGACAGAGAGACAGAGTGAGAGAGAGTGAGAGAGAGAGGGGGAGAGAGGGAGGGAGAGGGAGGGGAGAGAGAGGGAGGGGGAGAGAGAGGGGGAGAGAGGGGGAGAGAGAGGGGGACAGAGAGACAGAGAGTGAGAGAGACAGAGAGGGAGGGGGGGAGGGGGAGAGGTTTTTTTTTATTTTTATGTCCCCTTTATTTAAACATTCCGATGGGTATTTACAAAAAATAAATATACCATCTCCTTCAAACCACAACAATGTAACTAAAATAGATTTAAAAGGGAAAAAACACCAAAAAGACAAATAAATATAAATATAAAATATAAATATAAAATAAAACCAATTCACCACTATAAACCAATCAAAACACAGGCCTCCAGTAAGACAAAGATCACCCAATAATACAATAAATAAGTAA
Source organism: Conger conger (assembly GCF_963514075.1). Classification (NCBI taxonomy): domain Eukaryota; kingdom Metazoa; phylum Chordata; class Actinopteri; order Anguilliformes; family Congridae; genus Conger; species Conger conger. The sequence continues at coordinate 8,829,097 of NC_083775.1, read as the reverse complement.
TAATGTGATACAACCAACCAAAATTTAATTAGAAAAACAGTAAGTCCACCGGAACGCCTTCCGATTTTTTTAACACACTTTTAGCCCCCATCATCATCAACGACACAGATAGCTTGGTGAACACACCATATTTTCCTCAACATATTTACATTGCCAAGCAAATTAAAAGACACATACTGAATTTGAGAGAGTGGCAGAGAGAGAGAGAAAAGGCTATTTTATGTTCCATGGCAAATAGTTGTAATTGCTCCTGGAGGAGAGGGAGGGAAGAATAACAGATAGGGGGCGCTGTTCAGCACGGATTTGACTGGATCTGGGCTGCCCACTCATCCTGGAACGTGAGGGCAAAGGTTGTGCATGAAGAAGGCAGGTAACTCACCCAGAAAGGCACATATGTTGACGATCTGAGAAAAGACACAGCTTTGAGGGTTGTACGTGCCACAGGTACTGAGGGAGAGAAGGAGAAAGAGAAGTACAGAAGAATGGAAAGAAGACATTAAAAACAGAGACCAAAAATCCATCTGATACAAAATAAACAATTTTTAAATAATAACCTTCACAAAAAAGTAGGGTATGCGTTCACGACTCCTTCAGCTAAAACGGTTAAACTATGCTTAGGTAAGTTGAACAGTGACTCAAGTTCCTGTTTCTTAACACACAGATCTTTGGTGAACAGATGGTGATCAGCAGAGTGGCCTTTAAAAAGAAACTGGAAAAGGGCATCTATTGTGTCCATGATGGAAAGTTAGACTGCGGCGCTGGATTAAGTGAAATATTAGCCATAAAATCATCATCACCATCACCGTGATCGCCCCGGATCACACCTGCTTCCCCTGGCCCTAGCACTGTGCCGTGCCACTGGCTACACAGGTCAAAGGTGAAGGCTGTCGGCTGGACACCGTTACGCAACAAAACAGCGGCATACCTGATATAAGGGAATTCTACTGTTAGATTAACAGTTCCATTTGCAAAAGCCATACCAAACCTGTGTGGGGGAAAAAAACTAACATGAGTTTTTCAGCAGGCCCCACACACACACTCATACTGTACATATAAACATAACACTACTACTAATCCTTTATCGGAAGAAAAAACGAACAACAGGCCACCCGCCCAGACACACACGCACTGTACATATGAACACAATACACACACATACAGCTTAGTGTTCGACAGGAGTACACCCTGCCTGGATGTGTGGACACAACCCAGCCACATACTGTACACACATTAATACAGCAGAAGGAATATGCCTTGCACACATCCAGAACATTCCCGCAACACTTCTGCCATTCATTGTCACCAGTGTCACGGAAGCATCGTTTTTAGCTGGCTGTGAGGGGGGATTATATCCGTGCGTGGCGGTGAGAGAACTACGGTAGAGCTCCTGTACTCACACTGCCCATATCCCTACAGTGCCTGCGATGGCCAGGAGGATTGGAAGCAGTGCCCACATCCACATTGCTGACCGATTGGATCACCTGTAAAGCAGTCACATGTATGTTACATGCTTTTCACCCTCCTAATTCAAAATTATCTCAGTGATTTTAGCAAAAGAATGTCAGTGTGATGCAAGCACTCACACCCATTGAAGTTTTCTCTGGTTAGCGTGTTTATTTATTACATATTTTAACGCTAAGCTAACAACCAGTTTTAGTCTTTCCCTTCCAGCGTCTGAGAGTGTGGAGATGGACAGAAGGGGAGAGAGAGAGAGAGAGAGAGAGAGAGAGAGAGAGAGAGAGAGAGAGAGAGAGAGAGAGAGAGAGAGAGAGAGAGAGAGAGATTGAAAATAGAAAGAACTGAAAGAAAAACTTAGATGAACACTGGGAAGAGTGCAACTACAAACAACAGGACCAATGAAACCAGATCATTCTGACGAATATGTATAACAATGGCACAAATTATGGAACCAATGAAAACATGAATAAACAGATTTAATGATTTATGTAAGACTTATTTTGAGAGAGAGAGAGAGAGAGATTGAAAATTGAGAGAACAGTTTAAATATTGAAAAACTCACAGACACATAAAATGAGCACCCGACCTCAAACAACCTCTTCAAACGACTCCCCCTCCCACAGTTGTTATTACCGTAATAATGCCAGAATACTGCCGACTCCTGGCTGCTTCGTTCTTGTCTCTATCGGTTTGAAAGACGCCCTTTGGTCTGTGTGTAATACATGTGGCACTGGGAGTTATAAAGAGGCAGCACTTTTTCGGTATCTAAAGGAGTGGGCGGGCGGGTTGTCGCCTATACGTTTCAGTTTGTTCCACTGGTTCCGTTGATGATAAACGCAGTGTTCTGTAGTAACAGAATACATATCGCTGTTATTTATTAAATATTGAAGTGGAATGTTTAAATATGCAGTCAAGACAACGATACGTTTGTAGTGCAAAATAATGGACGCTACCACACAACTTTCTACTACAAAAGTTCACAAAACCAGGTACATATAAGGGTAGCATTTCAGTTTAACCAATGATAGCAGTATGTAAGCTAATCATCGGACACAGAACATTAGACATAAATAGCCGACAGTCATTTTCGCACATACGTAAGTTCACACTTCTAACTGAAAATAAAAAACCAGGAACAAGTTGCGCGAGTAGGTATAGGCTGAAACCACCCTTGCAGTATTTTAACTTTGTACTGTACTGTCTCCACTTTTACGTACAACACACCGTAGGCTTTTGGAAACTAAACAAAGTTATACTTTAAAGTACAGTTATATTTAAACAAATAAAAGCCGTATCACGCATTATGCATATGTTCGGGCGTGCACAAGATTCTTCTTATCAAGGGCGGTTCAAAATAAAGTAAAGTAAAATGTGATGGGGAAACCCCAGTGCCACCGCGCACATAGCCAGTCTGCTTTTACCAAGATACCGTTTTTACGACACTGACTTTTTCGCTTGCAAGACTGCCAAATGTGCTAGAATCACCAGGGCAGCTTGCAAGCTCGTACGATGCAGTTTGTAAGCCTCTAAATTTATTTTGCTCTTGTCAGTGTGACAGGTTGAAATATTGAATATGTTGAATGGTAACGTTATGGTTGAAATATAATTTAAATGTCATCATGAAATAATATCAAACTAGGTAGCAAGCTGACAAAATTAAAGACTACTGACTGGCTAGATAGCTGGCTAACGAACGTTAGTCTCAACAAGAAATAAATGTGTATTATCATCATTTTAATTTATTTAATTAATCACTTCAATCATATGAAGTTAATTTGTTAGAGCACAAACCACAAATTCTTGAACAGGCTTAGTTGCAGGTCAGAGCATTATTTATTGTAATAGATTTCAGTTACATCACGATGATAATACACATTCTTGCTTTGTCCAAAAGCACATTCTCACCAGCTCTGATGCATGTGTTGCAGGGGTGACATGGCTCAGGCAGTAAGAGCAGTCGTCTGGCAGTCGGAGGGTTGCCGGTTCGATCGCCTGCCTGGACTGTGTCGAAGTGTCCCTGAGCAAGACACCTAGCCCCCATTTGCTCCTGACGAGCTGGTTGGTACCTTGCATGGCAGCCAGTCGGTGAATGAGAAGCATCAATTGTACAGCGCTTTGGATAAAGGCACTATATAAATGCCAACCATTTACCATGTGTTACTTCATGTTATTCTTCTTCTCAGATTGAAACAAGCCTGTAAATATTGGTATTATGTTGGTGTACTATGGCAGCGATTGCTCAACACCTTGTAGCTTGTTCTGCAGAACATGGTCCATGACTTTGATGGCCTTAAATATGGTCTAACAATTTGTTTTTATTCTTGGTCCATAAACATCTAATTGTCTTATGATGTAATGTATGATATACTATGGAATTCAGATTAGTCATAATTGGTCCAATTATGTGTGTGCTAAAACCGGCAGTGTGGCATGGGAAATGGGATGGAATGCTCCGTGTCTACTATATGTGTAGAACATTCCATTCCATTTTCCATATGCTTAGCGCGCATTCCATGCCACATTTCTGCAACACTGCCCGTTTTGGCGCACAGCGCTACTAAAGTAAAGGCCTTAAGATTGTGCCCTTTGTGTTAATTTAGAGGAAGAAAAAAAAAAACCCAGTGTTTGCATAAAGCATTTTTGTTCGGTGGTTTGCTGAGAGCATTTTGTCTACTGAATAGCCTTAGCTCTTGTGAGTGAGCTCAGAGAAGGGTCTTGATGACAAAAGAGGCTCATAGCCTATTTATTTGTCATTGTTAATGTCATCCTGTCCACGTGAAACAATAAGAAATAAAAAGAAAACATAAATAACCGCACAAAAATGTTTTGTGCACGCAAAGCTTGGAGGTATGTTGGGCACCACCAGACAACCCTTGGACCCCCATGGCCACCCCTGTAAAAAAAATAAAAAATCCTAGGACCACCCCTGCTTCTTATTACATTACATTACATTACGTGGTATTTAGCAGACGCTCTTATCCAGAGCGACGTACGACAAAGTGCAAATCAATCACAAGAACATGTGCAAAAGTAGACCTGAGAGGACAGTACAGTTCCGAGTCCTAGTGTAAACATACAGAAATTCAGAGTACAATCAACATTCAAACTAGCATACTACTGTTGGCAGCTAGAATACAACAACAGCCAATAAAAACAATAATACCTATACAAGTAACAATATCTATACATAAGTGCCATTACGGTCTAAGGCTAATCACAGTGATTGTGAGTTGTTCCTTATCTATGTTCCTTTGTCTTTGTCCACTGACGTCATTTGATTAATTAAAATGAGATCGACAATTGCAACCATTAAACTGAAATATATGATTGCAACAGACACTGAAATCGACACAGAACTCTCTGCTAATGTTACTAGTCTTGTTTACTTTCTTGCACTTTGTATTGTGGCTATTGTATAACCAGTAGTTTGTTTTCATATTTTTGAAACGTATCACGCAATTTCTACAGATTTGTCAGCTGCACATTCATGCTGCGAATCTCCTGTTCGACCACATCCCAAAGGTATCAGGTCCGGCGAAGGCCACTGAAGTTCATGAAACCAGTTTGAGACAACTTTTGCTTTGTGACAAGTAGCCATTAGAAGATGGGTACATTGTGGCCATGAACGGATGCACATGGTCAGTAACAATACTCAAATAGGCTTTGGCATTCAAGCTATGATTGATTGGTATTAATGGGCCGAAATTGTGCCAAAAAAAACATTCCCACACCATTACACCACCGCCCCCAGCCTGAACTGTTGACACAAGGCAGGTTGGGTCCATTGATTCATGGTATTGGCACCAAATTTTGGCCCTACCATCTGTATGCCTCAGCAGAAATCGAGATTCGTCTTTGCAGGCTACACTTTTCCAGTCTTCATCTGTCCAGTGTTGGTGAGTCTGTGCCCACTGCAACCTTTCTGTTCTTGGCTGACAGAATCCAACGTGGTTGTAGCCCATCTGCCTCAATGTGTTATGGATTCTGAGGTGCTTTTCTGCTCACCACAATTGTACGGAGTGGTCTTCTAGCCTTTCCGTCAGCTCGAACCAGTCTGACCATTCTCCGTTGACCTTGCTCATCAACAAGACGTTTCTGTCCACAGAACTGCCAGGTTTTTTGGTTTTCGCACCATTCCAAATAAATTCTAGAGACTGTTGTGTTTGAAAATCCCAGGTACAGAAATACTCAAACCAGCCTGTCTGGCACCAACAATCATGTCGAAATCACTGAGATCACATTTCCCCCCCCCCCCATTCTGATGGTTGATGTGAACATTCACTGAAGATCCTGACCCATAGCTACATGATTGTATACATTGCATTGCATTATTAGATAATTGCATACGTAAGTACATGTACAGTTCCTTATGAAGTGCTCAGTGAGTGTATATTTCTGAAATACAGTATACACTTGAAAATGGGTCACAATCTTATCATCTAAAATTGGGTGTTGTGGAGCAGTGTTAAAGCAGCTCTGGGCGCGTTTTCCAGAACACACTCCCTACATGATGGCATCAGCCCTGTGTCTCAGACACACTCCCTACATGATGGCATTAGCCCTGTGTCTCAGACACACTCCCTACATGATGGCATCAGCCCTGTGTCTCACTCAGACACACTCCCTACATGATGGCATCAGCCCTGTGTCTCACTCAGACACACTCCCTACATGATGGCATCAGCCCTGTGTCTCACTCAGACACACTCCCTACATGATGGCATCAGCCCTGTGTCTCAGACACACTCCCTACATGATGGCATCAGCCCTGTGTCTCAGACACACTCCCTACATGACGGCATCAGCCCTGCGTCTCAGACACACTCCCTACATGATGGCATCAGTCCTGTGTCTCAGACACACTCCCTACATGATGGCATCAGCCCTGTGTCTCAGACACACTCCCTACATGATGGCATCAGCCCTGTGTCTCAGGCACTCAGACATGCTCCCTACATGATAGCATCAGCCCTGTGTCTCAGACACACTCCCTACATGATGGCATCAGCCCTGTGTCTCAGACACACTCCCTACATGATGGCATCAGTCCTGCGTCTCAGACACACTCCCTACATGATGGCATCAGTCCTGTGTCTCAGACACACTCTCTACATGATGGCATCAGCCCTGTGTCTCAGCTGGTAACGTAGCACCAGGGTGCTCGATTTACAACTCTTTACCGAAGTTATCTGTACACCCGGACAAACGCAAACACGGTGGTGCGGTGTGGCTTACAGTATACAGTACAGGAAGCACTGCTCTGTTCAAAATATTGTGCACAAAGTTTCAGCTTTGTGAGGGCTACAGTAAAACAAGGCTATGGATTCGACCCCTAATTCTAACCCTGGCGGGGCTACAAACTATGAAGGCCCGATTTAATCATTGGGATTAATCCCCATTGTTTCCACTAAAATTACAATTTGCTTGTTTAAACCAGGTGGTTAGGCTACATAATTGCATACATCCAACTTCCATAGGTACAGTACAGGGTTCATGACATGGCGACATGGCTCAGGCAGTAAGAGCAGTCGTCTGGCAGTCGGAGGGTTGCCGGTTTGATTCCCTGCCCAGGCTGTGTCGAAGTGTCCCTGAGCAAGACACCGGACCCCTCCTGACGAGCTGGTCGGCGCCTTGCATGGCAGCCAATCGGCGTTGGTGTGTGAGTGTGTGTATGAATGGGTGAATGAGAAGCATCAATTGTACAGCGCTTTGGATAAAGGCGCTATATAAATGCCAACCATTTGACCATTTATGACAAATCTGTTCCCTTAGGAGTCATTGATTCCCAAGTCCTCATATTAACTTGTAAATGCGGCGGTGATATAGCAGTGTAGATTAGCGAGAAAAAAAAAAAATAATAATTACGAGAGGGCGGATCTTTCCTATACAGCTACCAAGATCAATCATTAACAGTATAAATCAATAAACGCGGAGCTTAATAACATTCCATTCATTATTATACGACTCTTTCGGTTAGGCGACGTGATAAAAAAGAGCTACAGGCAATAAATGAGGGCTGAAGGACAAATGATCTTTTATACCGACATCAGAGTACACCAGAGCCATCAGCCATTTTAAAACCATTTCAAAATTGCCTTTACAGTGCCAGCGAGTTACAAACCAAAAAACACACACCCCAGTAGGAGTAAACTTTTATTCATACATTATCTTATGAAATTAAAACCTGAGAGTCAAAATACATGGTTAAATATAACTTGAGATTGAGAGATGAGACACTCAAATCAACTTGAATGTGCATTCTTTGGAATTATTATTCTTTTTTTGTATTTACACGTTACATCGTTTCCACGTTTCCACAGTAGCACAGGCTTAAAGGACATGGGAAGCAGACATCATGGGGTCTCGCACCAGCAGACACTTCCTGGCCCGGAGTGAAGGCCAACACCCAGTGTCATCATTCTGTGAGAGGAGAGAGGGAGGAGAGGAGACTGAGACTGCAGGTGGAGTGAATCACCATCAGGACAAAGTCAATTTCATATTCCAGCATATGAACATGAAAACAAGAGTGAATACGATGGAACAGAATACAATACAACCATTTATCCTTTTTCCTTCCGTGAGGTTAAATAAAGTGAGAATCTGTTATAAAAATCTGATGATTAAAGCATCAGACCAGAGCACAAAGCCCTGTGAACGGGCAGGTAAAGGAAAGGCCTGAGCAACAAGGGGGCGCATACAACAACCACAACAACAACCATAACAACCACATAAACAACAACAACCTCATGAAATAACCACATCAACAAAACCACAACAACTACTAATAAAGGCAAGAAAGCACTTAAATGTTTGATGTAATGTCCAGTTTGGAGAAGGAAGTTACAGGCCCAAATTACCGACGGAGGGCATTGAGTGAGTGAGACTGCATCCCACTGCGGTCCTGGGGTAAACTCAGGACAGCCGAGCTGCTGCAGAACTGAATAAGTCAACTACAGCATGCAAATGCTGCCACCGTGCACACTGGTGTGTGCGGGATGTGTGTGTGAGAGAGAGAGAGCGTGTGTGTGTGTGAGAGAGAGAGCGTGTGTGAGAGAGAGAGAGCGTGTGAGTGCATGCAGTGTGTGTGTGTGCGTGCGTGCGTGCGTGCAGTGTGCATTGCTGCAGTGTGCGTGTGTGTGTGTGCATGCAGTGTGTGTGTGTGTGTGTGCATTGCTGCAGTGTGCGTGTGTGTGTGTGTGCGTGCAGTGTGTGTGTGCGTGTGTGTGCGTGCAGTGTGTGTGTGTGTGTGTGTGTGCGCGCGCAGTGTGTGTGCGTGCGCAGTGTGTGCGCGCGCAGTGTGTGCGCGCGCAGTGTGTGCGCGCGCAGTGTGTGTGCGCGCGCAGTGTGTGTGCGCGCGCAGTGTGTGTGCGCGCGCAGTGTGTGTGCGCGCGCAGTGTGTGTGCGCGCGCAGTGTGTGTGCGCGCGCAGTGTGTGTGCGCGCGCAGTGTGTGTTGCTGCAGTGTGTGTGTGTGCACGTGCAGTGTGTGCGTGTGTGCGTGGTGCGTGCAGTGTGCGTGCGTGTGTGCGTGTGTGCGTGTGTGTGCGCGCAGTACCTGCGTCCTCCAGCTCCTCCCCCTCCAGCTCGTCCTCGCGCCCGTGTCCGGGACTCTCCATCGGGACGTCGTCCGGCGGGGTCTCCATAGCGACAGTCGCCCGCGGCGACAGGCGGCACTTCACGCCGGGCGGGACGCAGGAGTCAAAGTCCAACCGCGGGACGTCCTGATTGGCGGAGATCAGAGACGCGGGTTAGCGGAAGGGTCACCTGGCAGCCATGGAGACGGTCAGTGTGACGGCAGCAAACCCCCGCGGGGGGACACACAGACGCTGCTCACCGCCGTGCCGGATGTCTCCACAGCCGGGCCCATCTGCGCCCCACCTCCCGGGCTCCTGCGAAGCAACGAGAGCAGACACCCATATTAACACAGCCACGTTAAAATCAGTACGCACGCTCACGTGAATCAACAGAAAAACAGGCAGGCCAGAAAATACTGACTGCGCTTTCAAACGGCGGCAAACGTTTGCGGCGAACCGCAACCGAAATTTTGCAAACACTACAGGAAGAAAAGCTCAACGGCGTACCTGTCACTCAGGGGCAGTGGGAGGGGCCTCGGGGTGGAGGGAGGGGACTGGACTATGGGCGAGGGGACGTCTGGGCTGAGAAGCAGTCCTCGAGTCGGGGTAGAGGGGTACACAGAGGGCGAGAGGGTGAAATTCAGCCCCTGCCACTGAGAAGGGCTGTAGGCTGATCTTTCACAGGGCGAGGGGTGTCCGCTGAGGTCCTCTACCGCCCCCACCTGCCGAGATGGGGTAAGTGCGCCCAATTGGACAGGAAGGGAACCTCCCACTTCAGGTTCAGCAACGATCTCCGATTGGCCACGTAAGGCATCCGTCACCTCCGGAACAAGCTTGGATTGGCGAAGAGAGTCCTCCAGGGGCAGGAAGGGCTCCAAGTACACTTCTGCAATCCCCGATTGGCTGGTGTCCTGAGGGCTGAGAAGCAGTCCTCGAGTCGGGGTAGAGGGGTACGCAGAGGGTGAGAGGGTGAAATTCAGCCCCTGCCACTGAGAAGGGCTGTAGGCTGATCTTTCACAGGGCTGGCATTCGCTGAGGTCCTCTACCGCCCCCTCCTGCCGAGATGGAGTAAGTGTGCCCAAGAGGGCAGGAGGGGAACCTCCCACTTCAGGTTTTGCAACAAGCTCTAATTGGCCACACGAGGCATCAGTCACCTCTGGAAGGAGCTGGGATTGGCTACAAGAATCCACCACCGGCAGAAGGGGCTCTAAGTACACTTCTGCAATCCCGGATTGGCTGGTGACTTCCTGAGGGCTAGGGGAGGTCGATGCAGATTGCCCGGCAGCTTTTAACTCTAGCTTTTCTGAGGGACTGGCCAACTGAGCGTAATCGTGATCGGACTGATATGTGGGGGCAGGGTGCGCAGGGCAGGGGGCTGGGCTTAAAGGGCAGGAGGTGGGTTTTAAAGGGCTGGGGTTGGGACTTACATGGCAGGGGGTGGGGCTTCCGTGACAGGGGGTGGAGTTTGCAGGGCAGGGGGCGGGGGTTAGATGACAGGGGGATGGGCTGAGCAGGCAGGGGGCGGGCTGCACGTCTTCATAAGGAACGCCTGAATGTTCCTCCCGTCGTGCGTTTTGCGTGCGTTTGGGAGAAGGAGAGCCAGGCGGTGCCGTGGGTCTGGGGGACAGGCACGGACTGCCAAACAGGGCCGAGTTCGTCCGGCGGGTGGGGGTCACCCCCGGAGCGGGGGACAGGCGGAGCGCAGAGGGGTGCAGGCCTCTCCGGGGAGTGCGGACCTGTGAGGGGGTGCAGGGGGAGGAAGCCACCCTCAGGAGGGACGTCCTTCTCATGGAACCTACCGGAGAAATCAGCGGGACGACAACATAGGTTTCAAGCAGCCACGAGGTAAATAAAGCTAAGATATGACCTAAGATAATCTCCATCGAGCTCCATACCTCACCCCAGTGCAGGTAATGAAAGACATCAAATCGCTTGAGGCCTGCTTTGGGCTGGAGACATGGCCCAAACCCTACGTCTTTGCTGCCCTACAATCCCAAGCCAAAGCCTGAACCCAATAGAGGCTGCTAAACTTTATATTAATAAGAATATCACTCCTGCACTGTCGAATACGGCAGTTTTAGGTTGCTAGTTGAGCTTAACGGGACTGAACGGGACATGACAAAACCACGGTCGTCAATCATTAACAGCATGCAGAAATGTTGCTTCCCTGGCCATTCTGAAACCTCCTGGCAGCTGGCCCATACCCGAAGTGACCCCATGTCACAGCCCCCATGACCCCAAAGAGGGGGAGGGAGAGAGCGAGCGAGTGGAGAGGGAGGGAGATAGCGAAGAGGGAGAGAGAGCAAGCGAGGAGAGAGGGAGAGAGGGAGGGAGGGAGAGAGGGAGCTCTTACCCAGCACTTTGGCGGGACTCTCCACCTGGAAGAAGCCGCCGTGGAAGACCACGGTTTGGGCGTCGGCCGCCGGCTGCCCCTCCCCCGCCCCTGCGGGGGTCTCCGCCGTGCTCTGGGCCTCCGCCTCCCTCTTGGCTTTCATCGCGGCTTTCACCGCGGCCAGACGGCTCCTGGCGGCCGCACTGGACACCGCTGCCCCCCCCGCTGCCGCCAGGGGGGGCTTCTGCACAGACAGGAGGAGAGGCGTTTCTACAAGTTTCTCTTCTGGAAGCTACGCTCTTTCCGTAATCGTTGTTCAATGTTACACGTTAAGTTGCTGCACACAGATGCGCGTTTGTTCATTGTACGTATAGATTATAGAAAATAAGAGGTTGTGGGCGTGTCTACCTTTGCAGCCCGTTTTTTCCGGGGGACGGGCTTGAGTTCCTCTTTCCAGCCCCTCGACTCCACCTCTTCCAGGACACTGAATTTCCTGTTTACATCTTCCACCTGAGAGGGAGAGAGCAGGAGAGAGCGGGAGAGGATATGACCATGTTACAGCAGCCAGGCAGACAGCAGGCCCCACCCAACTGGTAGAACACCATGTCCCAGAAGCCCCACCCACCTGGTAGAACACCATTTCCCAGAAGCCCTGCAGGTCGGTGCAGGTGGTGACCTGCTCCCCCCGACCCAGGGCGCAGTCGTCCACCAGGCCCTGGAACTGTCCGAAACGCTCCCTCATCAGAAGCCTGGCCTGGCCCACTGCAGTCCGCACCCTCTCCCTGACTGCAGGTAGAGAGCAGGGCGTGAGCGCGCGTGTGCGTGTGTGCGTGTGCGTGTGCACTCGTGTGTCTGAGGCTCGTCAGCACGATAAATAAATAAATAAATATACTCCCGACGCATACTTTTAACTGCAGAAAACCGTAACATTTTGGTCCGTTAGGATGAGTCGTACCAGAGCTTCACACCAGTGGGCTGTGATGTCGGTGCAGCAGTCGGTGCAGTTACTCACTCTCCTCGGGGATGGAGGGCTCCTCTGTGCGGGGCTCCCACTGCTCACACAGCACCGTCAGCCTGCCCGTCTCCCTGACCATCGCCGTCCTGGGGAACACATCCTCTTACCACAGGAACACTTGCACGTTCAGGCAATAACCTCGACACGGATTTCACCCCTCATACCTACAGGCAGCGTGCTAACCGTGCTAGCCCCTCATACCTACAGGCAGCGTGCTAACCGTGTTAGCCCCTCATACCTACAGGCAGCGTGCTAACCGTGTTAGCCCCTCATACCTACAGGCAGCGTGCTAACCGTGTTAGCCCCGCATACCTACAGGCAGCGTGCTAACCGTGTTAGCCCCTCATACCTACAGGCAGCATGCTAACCGTGTTAGCCAGCAAATGGAAGTAGTTAACCCAGTGGAGTGAGCTCACTTATCTACACTTGCACCTTGTGAATTTGACAAGCAAACCAAAAAACAGAAAGTGAAACTGAAGTGCGAGTTGGGGGGTGACCGGATCACACACACACACACACACACACACACACACACACACACACACACACACACACACACTTCCTCACCTGAAATACGACACGTCATGCTCAGCCTCCATGCAGGTAGAGGGAGATTGAGGGGTAGAGGGATTGGGATGAGGAGGAGAGGGGCTGGAGGGTTTGGGACAGGGCGCAGGAGAGGAGCAGGACGGTTCAGGACAGGACAGAGGGGCGGGAGAGGGGCAGGAGGGTTCAGGACAGGACAGAGGGGCGGGAGAGGGGCAGGAGGATTTGGGACAGGATAGGGGGGTAGAGGGATAGGGATGAGGAGGGGGAGGAGAGGAGCAGGAGGATTTGGGACAGGATAGGGGGGTAGAGGGATAGGGATGAGGAGGGGGAGGAGAGGAGCAGGAGGATTTGGGACAGGATAGGGGGGTAGAGGGATAGGGATGAGGAGGGGGAGGAGAGGAGCAGGAGGATTTGGGACAGGATAGGGGGGTAGAGGGATAGGGATGAGGAGGGGGAGGAGAGGAGCAGGAGGGTTCGGGACAGGATAGGGGGGTAGAGGGATAGGGATGAGGAGGGGGAGGAGAGGAGCAGGAGGGTTCAGGACAGGACAGAGGGGTGGGAGAGGGGCAGGAGGATTTGGGACAGGATAGGGGGGTAGAGGGATAGGGATGAGGAGGGGGAGGAGAGGAGCAGGAGGGTTTGGGACAGGATAGGGGGGTAGAAGGAGGCCTGAAGGCCACTGCAGTAGGCATGTCCTCCCTGCTGAAGAAGAGAACCAAATTATACCACCCCCAGTCACCAGAGGTCAAACTATAAATACATACATTTAATTCATGTGACAGCCAGTAGTTCACTGAAGACTTTTTAATATTCTTCTGATACATCTCTCCTACTTTTTTTGAAGGGCTCATACAAGAGTGCCACGTCAGACTCAACATGCACCCATCTTCAGACAACGGTAAATTAACACATCCGTTACAATACAGTACATACGGTACTGTAGATGGCCAATGGGATTAACAAGAACAAGGGACAACTGATACCAGACTGCGGCACCACAGTGGAGAGAGTGTGAGAGAGAGAGTGAGAGAGAGAGAGAGAGAGAGAGAGAGAGAGAGTGAGAGAGAGAGTGAGAGAGAGAGTGACAGAGAGAGTGACAGAGAGAGTGACAGAGAGAGTGACAGAGAGAGTGACAGAGAGAGTGACAGAGAGAGACAGAGAGAGACAGAGAGAGACAGAGAGAGACAGAGAGAGACAATCCGGTACCTGGGGCAGGACGTGGGGACAGAGTCTTCAGACAGCGGGTCCAGGAGGGCGTTCAGGAACAAACTCAGACCAGAGGGGGGCTCAAACACAAACCCGGGAGAGGAGGGGGAGGGGGGCCCTTCGTCCTCCACGGCGTCCGGCTGTGGCGGTTCCCCTCCTCCTCCAGGAGGGCAGGCAGGGCTGAGCGTTACGTGCGACTGCACCTCCACCTCGCTCCCCTCAACCTCCTCTTCAGGAGCAGGAGCAGGAGCAGGCTACGGGAGCACAGCAAAATAACCCAAATTAGGGTCGGAGACAGGACCACGGTGCTCAGGGACGAGGCGAGTGATCAGAGAGACAAGACGGCACAGACGCCAGCCAAGGAGAGGACACGGCACCATGCTGAAGAGGACAGACAGAGACAGAGGGACATCCACTCTGATGGAGGGGCGAAAATAAGACATTCGCCAGTTCCCCCCCCCCCCCAGAGCCAAGCCATTAAGGAATATTTATCATTTTGAAAAATATATTCAAAATCTACTCAAGTCATGCAATTATCCAGGAAATCCTACGTTTTTCTGAATTGGATAACGGGACCAATGTAATGCTAAGAGAGAGTGAGACAGAGACGGAAGAGAAGGAAATGGCTTTCTTTTTCACCTTGCTCTCGACTGCCTGAGGCTGTGGCCCAGCGTTGCCTGTAAAGAAGAAGACTGCAGGCGCTCCTGCCACCCGCTCAGCTGCAAGGAAGCGAGAGATTATTAATTATAACCCTGAAGTCAACGAGCACTGCCATGTTCCCTGGTCCCCACAACCAAAGACGTACCTGGTGCAGTTCCACTCCCACCAGCAGGGGGAGCCGGCTGTGACGTCAGGGCCACTTGAGGTTT
This sequence comes from Conger conger, assembly GCF_963514075.1. Classification (NCBI taxonomy): domain Eukaryota; kingdom Metazoa; phylum Chordata; class Actinopteri; order Anguilliformes; family Congridae; genus Conger; species Conger conger. Next base: position 8,814,096 of record NC_083775.1, on the reverse strand, counting down.
CACTGTAGGGGGGGGGGGGATAAATAAGAAGGCATCAGCCATACAAATCAAACAAGACAACACGCATTAAAACAACAGGAGCGGGCTGCATGCCAGAGGCCATTTGTCAAGCCGAGATCACAACACAGAACCCCCATTATGCAGATATGACACCTCCAAACCAAGGCAATTTGCAGCAGAAATGAGAGTCTGGTAAGGTGAAGGGAAGGCAGGGCGCAGAGGGAAAAGGGAAGGTGCCGGAAATGTGAATAATAATCAGAATGGAAGGAGAAGGCTTTTCCAGAGTCGCTACCTGTCACAACGGGCTGAGGCAGATAAGGGGATGTGTGGTAATGATTTTTTGATTTTTTTTGGCTCTTATGAATAGAAAGAGATTCTGGTCTTGCTTCTTGAAAAGAAGCAGTTCTTATTTCAAGCAAACCCCCTTTTAGAGACTTTAGCAGATTGTAGCATATTCCAGAATTGTGTGTACATTTCAAGGAGGGCATGCTTATTTCAATGGGTGCAAATCAAAGTTTGCCACGGTCTCCAAAAAGGCCTCTTACTGCATAGAGCACACACATCCACAAGCCATGTTGGAACGAAAAGAGAAAATAGATGAAGGAGTGAGTGTTTCAAGCAGGCAGGGTTTACACCAACCTTTCCTGGGGGCTGACGCGTTCCGTCTCTGTGCAAGGGGCTAGCCGAGCAGGTTCAGAGCGAGGCGGAGAGGGAACAAAATAATTCATCTCACGTGAAAAGAAATATCTTAAAGACCACACCTTTGAGATGCTAATCTACCGGGAAACTTAACCAGCAAAACAAGCAAAAAAAAATAAAAATAAAAAATAAAAAAGCTTCCGTCAGTTCAGTGCATTCTCAAAAGAATGTACTGTAAAGAGACTCAATAGGGATCACAGCTCCTAAATCAAACACTAATGCCTACAGCATTTTTTTGGCACTGAAAATTTAAGAGCAATATATTTTAGAGCGAAGGGGTGAGAATAATGAGTGCGTTAGATGCATTCTTCCTTTGTATTAGCATTGGCAAAAAACATAAATAATGAACAAAAAAGGCAAAGGCAAGAATAAGATGACTTGCACATGTCCCATATAGTGGGAAATGACCTAAAGGATTATAAAGGAGATGAAGGTGCTATAAGCACACTGAAAGCATCAAAACGCAAAGTCCCCAAATAAATCCACACACTCCGTATGAAGAAAATGTGCATGTAAAAATAAAACACTGGAAAGGTGTACAATGTGGAACCTTTAATTGTTTATTCACTCTTGTCTGTTTGACTAAATGCATAATATGTTGCCCACCCCCTTCTCGACCCCACAGTGGTACCTTCCATGGAGGCTGTGGCTTCGAAGACAATGTCACCTTGTGGGATGGAACAGTCAATGTTGCCTGATTTGGGGAGAAAAGGAGAGAAGAAACAAGACCAGATGAGCCTGGTTTAGTCAGACCCTGATGTTGCTGTGGGGGAGTATGTGTGGCAGAAACTATACGGGTCTACCCATGCCTGTCAGCACAGAAGTGGAACTGGACCCTCTCTCACAAGGAGTACACAAACATTTTGGGGAAATATACTTACTGAGCCTATCGAAGACAGTAGCCTCCTTCAAATTGAAGAAATACACCTTACAGCAACTCTGAAGCTGTCGTAATTACTTGAGGCACCATGCGTATTTGAAATAAACTTGCAAATTAAAAAATTTAATAAAAACATCCGTCTTCCGCTGGTTTAGCGCAGTGGAGAAGGTGGTAGCTCTACTGCGCTCAACCAGCAGAAGATGCAAGGATACGTGGGTGTTCAGCGGTTATAGTTCACCGAAATATAGAACACCGCTTATACCACTTTAGATTCATGCCAGTCAAAAGATGGCCTTTTTCCTAGCAAATAAAATGGGCTATGGTTAAATAATGAAAGGGTACCCCGCTATCAGGGTTACTGACCCTCACACGTCAGAAACCCCAGGATGGGCATCCGGAGTCTCACCTTGGCTCCGGCTCGCACCTGCGGGAGCGGGGCCAGAGGCTGGGGTTTGTAGATGCCGCCCGCCTTAAAGGCCACGCCCTTCTTCTCCTGGGCCCTCCTCTCCTTCTCCTTCCGCAGCTCTTTGGCCTCCTTGTAACGCGCCAGCATCTTCCTCCGCTCCTCCATCGCCATGCTCGGCTCTGATTGGTGGAGGATGAGACGAGGGTGGTGGGACATCCAATCAATCACGGTGCACACATTTTCCCATGCCCTCAATTCAAGGACCTTTCCAGTTCCGCTCATTTTAAGTGTTACACACGCCAAAATGCAAGGACCCATAACCTAACGGGGGGGGGGGGGGGGGGGGTGACATGGCTCAGGCAGTAAGAGCAGTCGTCTGGCAGTCGGAGGGTTGCTGGTTCGATCCCCCACCCGGGCTGTGTCGAAGTGTCCCTGAGCAAGACACCTAGACCCCATTTGCTCCTGACGAGCTGGTCGGTACCTTGCATGGCAGCCAATCGCTGTCAGTGTGTGAATGTGTGTATGAATGGGCGAATGAGAAGCAACAATTGCACAGCGCTTTGGATAAAGGCACTATACAACTTCAAAACATTTACCATTTAAGCATGAGGACTTGCTAAGATTGTTAAAATGAGCACAGAAACCCTGAATTAGGATGTGCATTCAGCAGTGCTTCAAACTGCCGGACAGGACCCAGAATGGGAGGCGGCTTTTTATTTAATTTTTCAAGTATTTTTTATTTGTGGGAAAAGTAAAAAGAATACTTCAAGAACCCACGGTATGCACTGGGTGGAGCCCTCACGCCTGGATCAGGACGACATGGAGCAAGGTTTTGGGCTTCACACTTGGGGATTATGTTTCACCCAGGACAAAACTGAATAAAGCAACTCGGCAAAACACACAAAAACCAGATGAGTACGAAAGGCTCACTTTTGTCCCCTTTGACTGCCAGTGCTGTCGCGTCCTCGGGCTGGCCCACCACCACCACCACGTCATGCAGGTCGGGCAGCCGATGCAGGCCTCGGTGCAGGCTAACCGCCTGGTCGCGATTCTCCTTCTGCGCCTGGGAGCGCCGTCGGGACATCTTAACGCGAAGCATGGCCACACTGCTGTCTCTCTGGGACAGATGGGCGAAGCGAGATGCCATCTCTGAGGGGGGTGAGAGACATTTGAACAAGTGCCAATGAAGTGAAGACTTATTCCATACGTTAGCTACTGTAGACTACTGTAGTTTTTCTTCCGAGGAATGTGGTTTATGATTATGCTTGTTTATTCCTGACCCCAGACCCTAAAAGACTGAGCCAAAATTTTTGAAAACGCACAACGTCCCTGTGTTCGGCAGACCGTGTTCTCACGTTGTTCCGAACAGCCCAAATACTGCAGTTTCGCACTCCGTTATACCGCTGAGCCTTTATAATCCTGAAAATGTATCTCGCTACCAACACCTTCCCCACTACACTGTCCCAAGGTAAGCATTAGCTTGTAACTGTATAGGAGAGGGATCGCGTACGTGTCTCGTACCGAGTTTATGAAAACGGAAGAAATTAACACTTTACACAGACGGACACAAACTGATCTGGAAGCAATTTCTTTTTATTTATTAACCTGAAAGTTGTACTGTTCGGAACAGCGTGAGCCAACTTGGTGTTCGGAACGGTGCGTCAACGTTAGCAATCATAAAGCGACCGTTCCTTAAGGTGATGATAGTTCGAAACTCATATGGGAAAGGCTGGTTAGCTCGTATCTGTGATCGCACTTCAAATTTTCTAAATCAGTGTTGTGGCTTACCAACTGACAGGCAGCAAAATGGAGATTGTGAAACCGTAAATCTGACTAACCACAGTGTCAAACCGAGGTTAGGGGGTGACTACTGAAAGGGGTGACACGTGACCGGTGTTAATGGAAAGTAACAGTGTGCAACAAATGTTACGGCGAACAGACGTGACGAGCTACACAAGTATCAAACTCGGCTATGTTGATGACATTCCAGCTCAGTTTGCGAACAGACACGAAGGTATTTATGGGCAAATGCTAGCTAGCTAATCTTACCAACGTTCAAGTCGAATTTCATCGGTACATCGCTAGACTAGGTCGGATAGCTCGAACAGTCAGATATTTCCAAGTGCAATACATAGTCGGCATTGGACAGAACACATTTTTCCACAAACATGGCTAGGTTAGTAATGTTACGTTACGTTAGTTTACTTTAACATAGAAACACTGTAACACGCTTAAACACCTGCGCTCATTGAAGTGTAATGTTTATATATTAGTTATACATGAAGCGTACCAAGAAAATGTACCTACGTTTCTTCTTAAGTTAACTAACTCGCGAAGTTTTGTCTCACAGCGTCAAGCTGAAGGGGGACCAGTGCGTTCTCGTCTGGATCTGACAGAAAGCTAAATAAATAGATGGCGCCTAGTTTTTAAAGATCCGCAGCTTCATGGTGATTGGTCGTGATTTCAAATAAGTGAAAACGGGCGTTTCCCATTGGTTGGCTGGGAAAACACACACATTGTATTAGGTATAACTGCTCGTTAACGCAAATGCATTTTTCAAGTTCTGTTCAACACTTTTTGTGTTACTTAGTACACATTGTGGCAAACTTACTATTTTTGTTTTAAAAATACAATACAAATGTATATGTTAAACACGGTCTGTGTTAAGTATCAGCAAATTCCTGGGCTGAATGGCCTGTTCTCGCCACCTTTTATGTTGTTATGTTATGTTAAATGTGTTGTCCTTAACAAGACATGGAGGCGTTAAAATGACAGTGTCAGAAGACGTGGTGGAGAACAACGAACCAAATGTGTTACCAAAGCAAATGTGTTACTGACTGACTGCTGGTGCGATGCTGGGATTTTCACACAATCGGCCCACAGTCTAGTTTACAGAGGATTGGTGCGATATGCAAAAAAATAAATAAAATAAAAATACAGCAAGCAGCTGTTCTGTGACCAAAAACACCTTGTTACTGAGAAGCCAGAGAAGAATGGGTAGATGTGTTCAAGCCAACAAGCCCATGAACGCTTAAATAACAGCTCCTTTCAGATCTGGACAGCTTGAGCAAGGCCCTTAATCCTTGTCCTCTACTTAGTCTAATCAAATGCAAGTTGTTTTGACTAAAAGCGTCAGCTAAATAACAGTTTGTGTATGACCCTTTATGACCAGAGTCTTACTTTTTAAAAATAATACAATGCAAGTTGACTCCACAGTTCCAATATCTCATTACATTCTATGCTCTTTGGCAGAGAATTGTATCCTAGGTTGTGAGAAGTGACAATACAAGCAAGGAGTTTTACTGCAGCACTTTTTTTTATATTTTTATTCCAATACAGCTGCAACACGCACGGTTGTTCAGGGGCATGGTCGGATGCACCTGTAAAAAGGGATCTTCCGTTTGTAAGTGGCGCAAGCTTCAGGTGAAGTAGCGCGAGGACCCACAGAGACATGGGACCGCAGCGTTGCGATAACCCGGGTGCGAGTCAGTGACAGAAAGCCCAACCCCAGTGGACTCAATTTCTGATCTGTGCAGCCACGTCAGGCTTCAGAGCTCCAGCTCAATCTTCACGTCCATCTTGCTTTTGTACGGCTGGAGAAGAGGGCGCACCTCCTCCGTCAGAAACCTGGACACCTGGAATGTAGACACGAGATAAAGCTGGAGATGTCATTCCTGTTTGTTCTTCACACTGGGGCTACTGGGTGGGCTAAGAACCGCTGGGATAAAGGAAAAATAACAATAATGCAATTAAATCAGGTCGGTTGAGAATTTTACAGGGCAGCCTGTAGCATAGTGCCTAAGCTACATGACTGGGACCTGGAAGGTTGGTGGTTAGATCCCCGGCGTAGCCACGATAATATCTGCACAGTTCTCGAGGCCTTGAGCCCTTTACCCCACATTACTCAGTCTAATCAACTGTAAGTCGCTTTGGATAAAAGCGGGAGCTAAATAACTTGTCATGTAACAGCGTAGAGTTACTCGTGTAATCAGAGTAGATGGGCAAGCCTAAATGCAGGCTTTTTAATTTCCTGTCCAATGCCGGGTACCTGCTGAGGAGCCCGTCCCACGAAGGTTTTGGGGTCCAGGAGGGCGTCCAGCTGCCCCAGGATGGGAGCGAAGTAGGGGTCGGCCTGAACTCGGTCCAGGAGGTCGTTATCGCCCCCTTCCTGTTTGACCACAGCTGCGGCCTGCTGGGAGAGCACGCGGATCTTCTCGTGGCAGTCCTGAAAGACCACAGAGCCGGGAGGGAGGCGTTACAGCTCATCGTGTGACCTGAAGTACCGCCGTCAAATTCAGGGGCAGCCTGCAAGCCTAGTGCCGAAGGTACATGACTGGGACCCGGAAGGTTGGCGGTTCAAGCCCCGGTCGTAGCCACGATAAGATCCATGCAGCTGTTGGGCCCTTGAGCAAGGCTCTTAACCAGAAGACTGAGCAGGGGACAATCCAGGGAGTCTCATCAACTGTAAGTCCCTTTGAATAAAAATGTCAGATAAATAACTATTGTAATGTAGTATAGGGAGTGAAGTATAAATACGGGGGGGGTATCGGCGCACTAACACAAGCTCAAACTTATTCAGCTAAAACTAAAGAACTAAAACTAAAACTAAGTAGAGAACGAAAAAAGAAACCAAGCAGTATTTTAATCATGCTGAATGAGTTGAGCTGTTGTTTCTCATTGTGTCATGTCAGTAAATCGTGTCAGTACATCACATCGCCAGTGTGTGAACGCTTTCTGGTCAGTCTGTAGCAAAATATAACAAGGTCAGCATTCCTCAGAGCACGTCATTTATATTACAACTGAAGACTCTCACCCCTGCCCGCCCCCCTTTCCAAAAAAGTGAATTATATCTGTGACCCTGAAAAGGAAACTTTTCAAACACAGTAACATTTATTTGTGACTTTGACTTTGTTTTCACCAACTTTTTAAAGAAGATTATTGTGACAAAGTTGCTAAAATGGTGTAAATGTTTCCCCCCCCGCATTTGCTCCTGTAAATAATTTACCGAAGGCCACAGGCAGCCTTGCACCTGTTCACATAACCTGCAGCTCTGCACTACTGCCCTGGAGCAAGGGCCCGGCCCAGTGTGTTGAGTGGCAGCACAGGCGAACGAGGTCAGAATCTTGGTGTGTCGTTGCATAATATGTTTCTAAATCTAGCAGCTTCAAAATGAAATGCTTAGCAGCAGATCATAATAAGTATCAGTATATTTTTTATATAGCGCCTTTCTCAGATCCAAGGTCGCTTTACAAAAACATAAAACAGGCGAAAATGCATATAAATACAGATTTTAAAAAGCACAGAAACAAAAAAGAAGCAAACAGGCAAAATAAGGTTATATACAGGCAATAAAAGAACATGGAATCACAGAAAGAGAAGAGTAGAGGTGAAAGTTGAAGGAGGGAAGATGTGTGATAGGGATGTTGAGAGAGGGTCTAAGTATGGTAGTGCAGGAGGAAGAGGCGTGTCTTGAGTTTGGTTTCGTGATGACATCACCCGGGGAACGCCCCTCACCTGCCGGTTCCCGCCGGCCTGGACCATGGCCATGATGATGTTCTCCGTAGCCATGAAGGGCAGCTCATGACGGATGTGCCGCTCAATCACCTGCAGGGGGCGACAGAGAGCAGAGCATTTCAGATCAAGTCAGATAACCCATTTAAAAAAATTTAAAAAATTTAAAAAGGAAATAATGCCTATGAAATAATTTTGCATGCATGTTCCTTTTGGTGCAATGATGTGCCAGTGAGACGTGTTACCTTGGGGTACACCACTAGGCCCTCTGTGATGTTTTGCAGGGTACTGAGGATGATATCGGCAGTGAGGAAGGACTCGGGCAAGGAGATTCTCCTGGGAGACGGAAAGACCGAACTAAATCAATGTTGTAACCTTTTATTTTTCTACATAACACTCCACATCACAACTGTTATGCTTAGGTAACATGTCCTCTGTTCTGATTCACGTCAGTAACGCGACAGTGAGAGCCGATGACAGCGAGCTTAACCCTTTCGTTCCCAAGCCGGCCTGTGGAGCACCTGTAGCGTAGTGGTTAAGGTAAAGGCCCGGGACCCGCAAGGTCGGGGGTTCTAATCCCGACGTAGCCACAATAAGATCCGCACAGCCGTTGGGTCCCCGAGCAAGGCCCTTAACCCTGCATTGCTCCAGGGGAGGATTGTCTCCTACTTAGTCTAATCAACTGTACGTCTGCCAAATGCCATTAATGTAATGTAATGTAATGTAACCCCAATATGAAGTGGGTCCACCCAAATCCCAAGGGGCTTTTGGCTTTGGCTGACAAAGTTGCAGGGTTTTAATAGGGGCTGAAAACAGTAGTATAGCAGTCATTTTGATTGGCTGAAAAAGGTGTAAGGTTGAGAGTGCCTTACGAGGCACCGTTACGGGATTTTTCCGGTAGTTGCGCTCGAGTGCCGTACGGGACTGAAAGGGTCTAAACGGCGACCCCCCCCTCTCCCGGTCGATCGCTCCCGCCCTCCCGGGGCGTCACGGGCCGTACCGGTTGGCGCTGTCGTCCAGCGTCCGCTCCAGCCACTGGACGGAGGCGGTCTGCAGCGGGTCGGACAGCAGGGCCACCAGGTGGCGGGCCAGGCTGCAGCAGCGCTCCGCCCGCATGGGGTTCCGCTTGTAGGGCATCGCGCTGGAGCCTGGGGGGGCAGAGACCGCCAACTCAGGCGTTAGGAACAGTGTGGAATTTATATAGGGCTTTACCATTGATGCCTTGCATTGACCCATACACTCACTCACTCACTCACTCACTCACTCACTCACTCACTCACTCACTCACTCACTCACTCACTCACTCACTCACTCACTCACTCACTCACTCACTCACTCACTCACTCACTCACTCACTCACTCACTCACTCACTCACTCACTCACTCACTCACTCACTCACTCACTCACTCACACGAACGAACGAACGAACGACTGGCTGCCATCCAAGTCACCAACCAGCTCATCAGGAGCAATTGGGGGTTAGGTGTCCAACTCACTCTTACATACACTTGTTTTATTATTACTGCTAGCTTCATATTTGCCAAGTCTGATGTTGTTTGTTTTGTTTTAACAAATAGTTTACTTGACAGGGTCCCAGTTCCTATACATGTGGTCACTTCTGTCACTGTACTTCCCTCTATGGATTTCAGCGCACTAGTACCTGCTAATGCACATTGTTGTACATCGCTCTGGATAAGAATGTCTGCTAAATGCCTGTAATGCAATGTCATGTAACATTTATTGGTGGTGATGACTAACATGGGGGAAATTAATCAGGAACCTGCCCATTGTTACACAGTAGGGCCTGGACAGCAGGAGGCGCTGTTCACCATACGTAATTGTTTTTGCTTCAAATGCTTTTCTGTACTTTATTGAGCTTGTCTGGTGTATTTCTCAAAGTGAAAACGCTGCCTTCTGGTCCTCCTGCTTGGCTCACCAGGCAAGATCAATCGAGCGCAGAAACTTTATTATTTGAATCCAAATGAATTACGCATTGGACCCATGTCTGTTGTTCCCCAGGGTGCTGTTCACTAACAGTGAGGTAAACGGGAGTCACGGTGACAGCAAAGGCGGGCGTGGCTCACCGATCTGCTCCTTCTCAAACGGTTCCTCGATCTCCTTCAGGTTGGCGAGCAGGCGGATGTCGGTGCAGATCTGAGGGAGAGGGGAACAGCAAGCACACAGAGCTCACAGATGAGCAAGACCTCCACTCCACTGGGGGGCAGTGTTGCACCGAGTGAGCAGTGACAGGCTCACCTTGTGAACAGTGGCACCTAGGCTGGCCAGCACTGACAGGGAGTCTATGTCCACCTTGCGGCTGTAGGTCTGTCCGGTCACCAGGTAGGCCCTGGAGAATGTGCACACATTAACTGGAGTCAAAACGACAATTTCTGCACAAATATACAAATTTCATCATTTCAAATTCATCCCAGAAAGTTCAGAAAGCTAGGTCATAAATAATTTGAACATTTTTGCATGGTATGCAAGAACTAATTTAGAAGTGAAATGCCCAAGTCTGAAGTGTGCAAATAACTTCATGTGTTAAGACCAGGGGAACTTCATTTAACATGTCAGTTAAAGTTGTAGACTGTGTGTTTTAAAAGTTTCAAATCAGGTACAGACTGAAAATTACCAAAATAAAATACATTTTTAAAAAGCATTCACAAAACAAGAAACGTGATCAAATGTAGAACCTACTTTTTAAATCCAGCCATTTCTGTGACCAGTCTGTCAAGTTCCTCCACCTAGAGTGGAGAGAAAGTAGAGACTGTGGAGTGGAGACCAACAAACTAACCAAGCGCTCATCCTCATACACTTCTGCATTTCCACTTCTCCCTTTCCTTTATTCCCTCCATTCTCTCACTCCCGCTCACTGTTCTGCACATCCTGATGATCCATCTCTTAATTTCCCCCCCGCCCCCGCCCGCCCCCCGATCCCAGCCCAGTGGTGTGTGCTCACTTTATCATGGTCCCCCTGGAACAGCTGCAGGAAGCTGGCCTGAGTGCCGGTGGTCCCCTTGACGCCCCGGAAACGTAGGTCGTCACGGGCGCGCTGAAGGTTCCTCACGTCCATGGCCAGGTCCTGCAGCCAGAGGCAGGCCCTCTTGCCCACAGTGGTCAGCTGGGCCGGCCTGAGAGGTTGGCATGCAGACGGTCACCACGGGGAAGCTCCGTCAGGAGTACGATCAAACCGTGCCAGTCCTCAGGTAACGACAATCACGCCGGGTACACGTTGACTGCACTGACAATCCTGATGGACACCACTACAAAAGGTGTTCACCTCCACTTGTGGGGGTAGTCCATGAGGCAGGATTATGGAGCTAGCTGGGTAACTGCACTGAGTAAAACCCAGGACCCATAGTCAATGCATCCACCTAAATGAATAATCCTGCTTTGTGAAACGGGGCCTGGAGGAGTTCAGCTCTACAGCCCTTTTAATGGCAGTTTTATCTCCGAATGAGACGGACTTTCTGCCAGTGTTTGGCAGACTCAGATTGTTAAATGCAAGGCTAAAACCACAGTGTTGACACATCAGATACTATGGGCTTTCAGGACCGGCCCTGGCCCACCTGACGCACTCAGACACACAGACTCACTGGTAATGGGTGAAGCCCAGGGTCGGCAGGTCGGCGTATTTCTCTGCAAAGTTCGCCAGCCTGTCAATCACTCGCGCCAGCTGAGAGAGAGAGAGTCAGATCAGACACAGAGGGTTATATTGGGGTCATGCATGTGCGCGCACACACACATAGACACACACACACACACACACATGGACACACACACACACACACGCGCGCGCACACACGCACACATGCGCACACACAGACACAGACAGACAGACACAGACAAATAGACAGACACAGACACAGACAGACACAGACCGTCTCTCACCTTGGGAAGGAGGATGTCAAACCCATCACGCAGCACAATCAGGTCCTGAAAGAGTCACCAGGCACAGGAAATAAAACTCACAGAAACACACTCTGAAACAAAGATGCGCTCTGACACAGCAAAAAAATTCCAATACAGAGTAAATCACTGTGAATAAATGACAACTGGACAATCCAAATCTACTGCCCGTCCACTAGGGAGAAAGAAGCAGTGTGTCAAGTCCCTGTGCATGTGACTGACAATGCAGTGTGCTGTGTGCCAGTGTAAGTCACATGACTGAGACTGTGGCAGTGAAGTCACATGACTGAGACTGTGGCAGTGAAGTCACATGACTGAGACTGTGGCAGTGAAGTCACATGACTGAGACTGTGGCAGTGTAAGTCACATGACAGACTGTGGCAGTGTGCTGAGGGGCAGTGTAAGTCACATGACTGAGACTGTGGCAGTGTAAGTCACATGACTGAGACTGTGCCAGTGTAAGTCACATGACTGAGACTGCGGTGGTGTGCTGTGTGCCAGTGTAAGTCACATGACTGAGACTGTGGTGGTGTGCTGTGTGGCAGTGTAAGTCACATGACTGAGACTGTGGTAGTGTGCTGAGGGGCAGTGTAAGTCACATGACTGAGACTGTGGCGGTGTGCTGTGTGCCAGTGTAAGTCACATGACTGAGACTGTGGTGGTGTGCTGTGTGCCAGTGTAAGTCACATGACTGAGACTGTGGCAGTGAAGTCACATGACTGAGACTGTGGCAGTGTAAGTCACATGACTGAGACTGTGGCAGTGTAAGTCACATGACTGAGACTGTGGCAGTGTAAGTCACATGACTGAGACTGTGGCAGTGTGCTGAGGGGCAGTGTAAGTCACATGACTGAGACTGTGGCAGTAGGGCGAGCTTCACAATGGTCAAGTCCGGCGGAGAGGCGGACGTGGCGGGCCTCCCCACGCCTCACCGTGTTGTCGCCCACGTAGCAGGAGGTGGCGCCCAGGTGGATGATGGGAGCGGCGGTGGGGCAGCAGTGGGCGAAGGTGTGCACGTGCGCCATCACGTCGTGCCTCAGCCTGCGCTCCTCCTCAGCCGCCATGCCGAAGTCAATGTCCTCCGAGTGGGACTCCATCTCCTCCACCTGCGCTTCTGTGATGGGCAGACCAAGAGCCTGGAGGAGAGAGGGAGTGAGGGGGAGAGGGGGAGAGAGAGAGAGAGAGAAGGGGAGAGGGGGAGAGAGGGAGAGGGGGAGAGAGGGAGAGAGGGAGAGGGGGAGAGAGGGGGAGAGAGAGGGGAGAGAGGGAGAGAGGGGGGGAGGGAGAGAGGGAGAGAAGGGGAGGGGGGAGAGAGGGAGAGAAGGGGAGGGGGGAGAGAGGGATAGGGGGAGAGAGAGAGGGAGAGGGGGAGAGAGGGTGAGAGGGGGAGAGAGAGAGGGGGGGCAGGGAGAGAGGGAGAGATAGTGAGGGGGAAGAGAGAGAGGGAGAGAGAGGGGGAGAGAGTGAGAGGAAGAGAGAGGAGGAGGAAAGAGCAATAGGCAAAGTGACAGAAAATGAGAGAGTCAAGAGGACAGAGGGAGAGGGAAAAGGAGAGCAAGCGAGGGAGAAGGGGAAGAGAAAAAGAGAGGGAGAGAGAAAGGAGAGAAACAGATGGAGAGGGGAGGAGGAGAAAGAGGGAGTGAGAAAGAAACTTATTTATAACTCTGCGAGAAGGCAAAAGACAGACAGACAAAGACTGCCCCCACGGACATAGAGAAGCGTAACGGTGGAGTGCATCATCCAGGTGAGAAATCGGTGGTGGTTTCACCGTAAACACTCTGGGATTGTGAGATGCGAGATGAAAGATGCATACATCCATAAACAACACTGCTGGGCACGGCAGCTTGTGACATCTGCACAGGGGGGAAGAGTGTCCCTGCACTGAGCTCTTTGGTGCTCTGACATTTTTCACTCGCTATTTTAGGCCCAAGCACCGTGTCCTGACATGCCAAGAAAACCCCAGTGACACAAAACATATGCAAAGCCCATGCACACAGGAGATTAATGTTTTCCAAGCATCTTTGTAAACTCTCTCACAACTGGGACAAGGGGCTCGTCCTCAGGAGGCATATTCCTAGTTTAAAAACACAAATAGACACACACACACACAGACACACACACTCTCTCACTCACAGATCACTTTATTAGGTAGTCCTGTACACCAGCTTGTTAATGCAAATATTTAATCAGCCAATCATGTGGCAGCAGCTAAATGTATAAAAGCATGCACACGTGTTGAAGAGGTTCAGCTGTTTTTCAGACCAAAATGTCAGAATGAGGAAGTGTCTTTGACCGTGGAATGATTGGTGCCATTCAGGGTGGTTTGAATATCTCAGAAACTGCTGATCTCCTGGGACTTTAATGCACAATAGTCTAGGGTTTGCAGAGAATGATGCAAAAAAAACTAAAAACATCCAGTGAGCAGCAGTTCTGTGTGCAAAAACACCTATATATATATATATATATAGGTGTTTTTGCATATATATATATATATATATATATATATATATATATATATATATAAAATAAAATAGATTTGTTACCCTCCCTGACTGCTGACGAGACTGTCTGTACAGTTCATGTAAAACTTGTCCTTGTCTCCCCTTTTAGCAGGTCAGCCGGATACATCCACGTGAAGACCAGCATGCCACTCATTAGCCGATAACTTCCCTACTGTCTCACTGCAAATAAGGCAGCGCGAGGAGTTAATAAGGACTGAATAGACAGGGAGGTACGACGTGGGTATTGGTGTTTGCGATTAAACACTGTTAACCCATTACAAGTCGGGTGGCACAACAGAGCAGACGGCACCAGAGCGAAGGACATCAGAAAGATCCAGGAAAGGCAACATTCCATCATGGGTGACCAAAGGAGAACGTGAACAGCAACAAAAACACCCAGATGCAGGAGTGCACCGTTACCTAAACCAAGAACACCAAAGTCCACACACTTGCACTATGCACCCAAACTCGACACGATGCCATTGATTAAAATGGACACCCACTGCCTATAAGAAAGAAACCCACAGACCAGCAGTCAGGCTTCTGCCCTCTCTGGGGCCCTGTGATCCTTGGTATAGCATAAGACTAAAATGTTCTGAACCTATACTTGCCTCCTGCTTTTCATCCTTCCTTCAGTCCTGGTTCCTCAGCCATTTCCACAACAAAAGGAACACTTGTAGCCTACTTTCTTGTTTTCGTTGTTGACACGTCCGAAATTATGTTTCAAAGACAGTCTTCAAAAATCTTCTCGACTGACACGGTTCAGCTCCCCAGCTAAAAGGCTGACTTGTCATCAGTTGTCCAAACAATATTGAATTTCAAACTAAACTCAGACTTTTTAAAAAAGCATCCTTCAGATTGCTCCATAGCCACCCTGACCTCTTTAGATATCTTTCACTTTCTTTCCTTGGATTTGCTTTTGGATGACATCGCATGTTTGTGTTATAATACACTTAGTGGTTGTACTGTACAGTAAATGGGCCTCTTGTCCGTGCATTCTCGGTGATGCGGTGCAGTGCACTTATGTATTCCCGCCAGAGGCACCGATACTACTACTACTCCGCTCCCTTTTGTCGCTCTGGATAAGAGTCTCTGACCAGCTGACCTGACCAGAATCTAACGATAGTAAACTGTTAGGCAACCCGACCCAATGAACTGTGACCTCAGGGTAAAATACCTCGTGGGTTTCAATCCTAAAATGTAGTGGGGGCAAGGGTGGCGAAAAGGGGTTCTGTGTAATACCATAATGCAATGTTCCACGCCCCTGTGGGATTAATAGCCTGGTTCATATTGCTCTAAAACAAACACTCCTTTCTATAAATACAAAACGCATATATATTTATTTCCATAACTACTTTTTACCGTCAAAGTGCTTTGACAAGACTTGTTCAAAAGTGACTTTTACCAAATTAATCAAAAACACAGAAAACAGGAGCAGTAGGCAAGAGCATATTCGTCATAGCATATATATCCTTGCCTAAAAACCAAAACAATGTATTTTAATAACACAATAGCCTAGTATAGGGATTTCAATGCAGCAATTAGTCATTTCCAATTTTATCCTTTCCCAATCTTGACACATTTAAGACAAGGCACGCATCGCAACAAATATCAGCTATCAGTATTTCATAGACGAATTATTTGCAAGTGCAAGTCCTCCTTAAAACTATTTTTAGGGAAGGAAATCTGAGATGACTTGCTCAAGGTCGTCGACTTGAATAGGGAGTTAACAATCACGTCAGATTTACTTATCCTGCAGCAAAACGAATTAGCAAACAGAAAATAGGGTATGTGGATATGTAGCTAGCTAGCTAGCAAGCGAGTGAAACTTTGCATGGGCAAATTAGTTAAACAAAAACAATCTAGCTTGCTATATGCAGTTGTCACATAGCTAGCTAGATGACCGGGACGCGCTAAACACGGTGTCAGACCTTTTCCGATTTGGCCAAGTAAATCCACAGTCTTCTCCAGGTTGTGAATTTCTTCCTGTCGCTGAAGTTATAGGCCATCTCTTTACTGGCGTACCGTGACACCAGAGGCGACCGATACTTCATAAACTCATCCTCAGCTGCATCCATGACTGCTCGAAACTGTTGTCGATCCGCCTGTGAATGACCAAAGCACACTCCTACAAACTACAAACCACTACAAGCCCACTACTGCTGTCTCTCCACTCCAACCCACATGTCCTAACAACATTACGACATTTCGCAACGGAATCCGACAGGAGGTCGCTTTGGGTTTTGTACGACATATTTGTCGGGAAACGGCAGAAGGTCGACATTCAGGTAACAACGAAAGCTGCAGACGCCTCAGTAAGTTAGGGACCGTCAAACAAGTGCATGATAACGTCTTTCCTTTTGAATTAACATAACACATCAATTGAATATAATTCAGTTGCCTATAAGAACACTTCTACAGTTTAAAATATAAAACCATTTCAAGCACTGTTTGAAATAGCTGAAAAAATATATATTTCATGTTTTTATTTATTTTTTCATGGGAACATGCAGTATCCATCCATCCATTATCTTAAACCGCTTATCCTGAACAGGGTCACAGGGGGGCTGGAGAAAAAATCTTTTACACTCTCACGGGACAGGAGAGGAGAGTGTACTGAACAGGAAATGTTTTATTTTAAGCAAACAGGATCATTAATCACAGGCAGGACAAGATATAACAGAGATTGAAACAAAGCTATTGAGCAAAAGGTTTGGGCCCAGATTGTATTTTGTCCATAGTGTATGGATTTATTTTACCAAAAGGAAACATGATGAAATATGATTGCATGGGCAAGGATGAAAATAAATTAATCTTGAAAATGGCAAAAGCTATTTATACTGAAAAACGTTTGAGCTGCATTTTTACTCCTGTTTTCCACTCTGGTTCCTCAGCGGTGGAATGACTTGCCTGCCACTGTCAGGACAGCAGAATCCCTCCCCATATTTTGACGCAGCCTAAATACACACCGTTTCAAACTATACCTTAGTCCTCCTTCCCAATCCCCCCTTCTGATATCCCTCTTGTCTAACCCTAACCCTTAAAAAAACAAAAAAGAATTGCACTTATGATGACTGTCATGTTGTTTCGAATAGTCCTTCATGACTATTTTACTAGTTATGGATTTCATGCTTTAACCTGTGGAAGAACCTCTGCACCTATGTCACTTTGGATTAAAAGTGTCAGCAAAATGACACTATCTGAAAATAACTTTTAAACATGGCACGTGTTAATTTGTAGGCTATTGGATACAATAAAATAAAGTTACTTTTATATTTGAAAGCTAAATAACAGGTAATTATTGTTAAGTTATTAAGTTAGTTATGCACTTGTTCGACGGTCCCTAAATGTCCCATTTGCCGAATGTCGCAATAACTTTATTTCTCAAATGACATGGCTATGCACCTGCATGCATTTGAATTGAAGTAATAATTATGCTGAAGAAAAAAGATCAAGATCTATTTCGCGATTGTCCATAGTAGCCTAAATTATATAGTTATTATGTAATTATATATATAATTATATAATTATATAGCATAATCTGAAAGTATTCAGTTCTACAGCAACTGTTTCGTTTCGTTTTGTTCAAGGTGGCGATAGGGATTGTGTTTTTTGGCAAAAGGAAGTCAGACAACAAATGGACAAAACAGGTGCCTCCCAAGGTGACCGAGATTTTAACCGAATAATATCAATCAAACAAGTTGTTTTTGTATAGCGCATTTTACAATTAATTTCGTGTGTAAAGTGTG
Source organism: Conger conger (assembly GCF_963514075.1). Classification (NCBI taxonomy): domain Eukaryota; kingdom Metazoa; phylum Chordata; class Actinopteri; order Anguilliformes; family Congridae; genus Conger; species Conger conger. Next base: position 8,796,440 of record NC_083775.1, on the reverse strand, counting down.
TGTGTGTGTGTGTGTGTGTGTGTGTGTGTGTGTGTGTGTGTGTGTGGGGAGGGGGCGGGGGGCGGGGGGCATTGGCGCGGTGTTGCAGGTGCTGAAATCTGGGAGACTCCGGGACCTTCCGAGTGACGTGCGATGTTTGTTATTCAATATATTCTGAAAGCATCTACCGTATATTAGCATGTATCACGTTGAAAGAAACGCGAATACCATCTAGGTTTTGCTATCGATTCCAGTCAGTTTGTGTAAACAAACGCAAACCGTAGACAAACGTGTATAGTCGCCGGCAGAGAGTGATATATACATTTTAAAGGACTACCGTTTGTTTGAATGAGTGCTTGTTACTTCACTTGAAAACATTGTTCAAATGCTTGAATCGTTTACAGCCATCAAACTGTAAAGGGACAATTATTCAGATTAAAAGTTTTGTTTTTATCTACAAAGACCTAAAAATGACCAAGAAGACTCATTCAGTGCATGGTTGGTGAGGCTGTGTGTGTGTGAAATATTTTCCTCTTCAATTTGTACTAAAACTTCCTGCACAATATGCTGGATTGGCCTGTAAAATGACCAGTCTGTCACAGTCTAATAAACCACTGTTGGTATTACTGTCACAGAACTGTCACAACCTGTCAGTTCCGGCACATCACGAAATGACACTCAAAATTATTTTTCTTTAAAAGAAAATGATGGAGAGTAGTTGCACACCGTACTGTTGCAATGAGACCGTGACTGATTAAGTACTTGCTATAAGCTACAAGTACTTACTGTATTACTTAATCTGTTGAAGTCCCATATACTTACTGATACTGTGTGCAGCCACTGCCCATCATTTTATTGAGTAATCTTTTTTTATTTTTTTTTATTTTTTATGTTTATGAAAAGACCTAGCAGTTGTTCCTCCGAAACCAAATAAGGATTGACACAAACTCAAAGAAGATCTTCTTCTTGGTGGATCACCCCCCCCAAAACTTGTCTCTTGTTCCAGGAGGCTCATCGGGCCAGGGCTTGGTGCCGGCGGAGCTGATACACACGGACAGCGGTTACTTCACAGCGGGACTGCCGGCAGAGTCCCAGCACGTGGGGCTGAAGGAGATCGACTGGCAGGGCGGCGCTGGAGCAGAGGGGGGAGTGGAGGACCAGAGCCTGTCTGCTGGGGCTGACAGGCCTGGGTCTCTGGAGCCCGGAGAGGGGGGAGGAACTGGGCCAGAGGCAGGGGCAGGGGCAGGGGCAGGGGCCAGGGGGGCCCAGACCGGCGGTGACGGACCGCGGAGGGGCTCAGAGTCCGACGGACACAGAGAACCTCAGAGGCGGACGGAGGAGGTGTGTGGAGCGGCGGCAGCCGAAGCGGGTAGCGCCACAGCAGGTGAGTTCAGCTCTCAGCTGAAAACAAGCAGGGGCCTTTAGCGTGTGACTTCAGGAGCGTCCGTCGCTGAAATGCGGTCAGATCAGCGGTGGAATGACAGGGAGAATTTCAGAAAATGAATTTGTCCCCTTTTAGAAAATGAATTTGTCCCCTTTTAGAAAATGAATTTCTCCCCTTTTAGAAAATGACGGCACACAACAGAGCAAACCCAGGAGAAGAAATAGCAACGACAACGTTCGTCCAAATTGTAAGTAATCAAACAGTTCTGTGGTTAATTTGTGTATTATGTTCAAGGTTGCATTGTGGATGTAGCTGGCGGTTTTTTTTTATTTGCCTTAAATTGTGTTATGCACTTGTAAATCGCTTTGGATTAAAAGCGTCTGCCAAATGACTAAAATGTAAATGTAAACGTAAAATGTGAGCTCTAGGGCCACATGTTACGTAATGTTCACATAAAACCGGTGTACACTAATTAAGTCTCTTTCCTGTACAGTGACAGAACAGAATCCATTGCACGAGAGCTTGAAAGAGAAGAAACATGGAATACTGGAGCAGGAAAACCTGAACTGATAAACCATGGAAAAGGTGTTGGAAACTGATGGAAAAGCAGTTCATGCACACTGGTTTCTTTAAGCCTACACCATTCATTATGCAGTTTTCCAGTATTTCCAGTAATTTACAAGAGAGTCAATCACAACCAAGTTCAATCCTGAAAAGAGATTGAACCATTATTACATATTTGATGATTTCATGCACAACAAGCATTACTATTGCTACATGTTTACACGATTAATCTACAAGGGTTCAAGTTTTTATCTATGTGATCGCTCTAGCACTTGGAACGGTACTTCCCTCTAGGGTATTCAGCACTCTTGCTTATGATTTGCACTTTATTGTGACGTTGCCCTGGATAAGAGCATCTTCCAAATTACTAGAAAGGAAAACCCCAACATTTTTGGAAATAACCCGAAGCTGTGTTATTTACACAAGCTATCATGTGTATTTGAAACACACGTGCGGGAAAAAATTAAAACGAGACATTGTTAGACGGTTGGAATTATAACCGCTGAACACACATGCTTCCTCTTCCTTCTTCCGCTGGTTGAGCGCAGTGATCCCCACACCTCATGCACGTCTCTCGCTTCTACACATTTTCTCCCGCATTTATAAAAACACAAGATAGCTTGTGTAAATTAGACAACTTTGGAGTTGCTGTAAGGTGTATTTCTTCACTTTAGGCTACTGGGTAGGCTACTGACTCCTATAGGCTTCAAGTCTTTATGCTAAGCTAACAAGTTATGCTAACATGGAAATTGAGCCAGTGAATACACAAATATGAAATTAAATCGACCATCTGAGTAAGTCGGAAAAATTGTATATTTCCCAAAATGTTGGTGTTTTCCTTTAATGTATTGTAATTATATTTTGATCACTATGCAGACCAAGGAACTGTACACAGCTTACTTTTTATTTTTTTAAATTTTATTCTTTCATATAGATATTTACTACAGTACCTTTCTTGAAGATGAAAGTAACAGTGTTCGTCTCTCTTCCATGTTGCAAACAGGTTTAGTTTACAAAAACGTCTGGCAAAAACCAGGTGTCTTCACCATTTGAGTGTGGAGAGTTAATCTGTAAAAGTATTTCACTTTTCAGTCAAACTTCAATTTCAATTAATGAAATCATATTGACTTTTAAACCCATCCATCCATCCATCCATTATCTGAACCCGCTTATCCTGATCAGGGTCGCAGGGGGGCTGGAGCCTATCCCAGCATACATTGGGCGAAAGGCAGGAATACACCCTGGACAGGTCGCCAGTCCATCGCAGGGCACACGCACCATTCACTCACACACTCATACCTACGGCAATTTAGACTCTCCAATCAGCCTAACCTGCATGTCTTTGGACTGTGGGAGGAAACCGGAGTACCCGGAGGAAACCCACGCAGACACGGGGAGAAAATGCAAACTCCGCACAGAGAGGCCCCGGCCGACGGGGATTCGAACCCAGGACCTCCTTGCTGTGAGGCGGCAGTGCTACCCACTGCACCATCCGTGCCGCCCGACTTTTAAACCGAGATTACTAAATTAATTTTGTAGCATTGTAGTTACATTTAAAGTGTAGGGATTTTCAACCAATATGTAATTTAATGGTTGAAAGTTTCAGTTTGAATTCAAATAATCAAAAGAACTGTTCTGTCCAGCTGATGAATTAGAAACAGATGTTTATTGATTGATAATTTCAATATGATTCCTTGTTAAATAAGGTGTAAAAACCAAAATCCTTCAGGAAATTTAAGGCCTAGATGATAGTGCTTTTATCAAGAAGAGAAGTTTTGCCACACTGTATTTTGGGTTTAATGATAATGTTTGCTTAGGAATAGGAATGACAGCAATGGGCCCACGAAAGTAAACATTGCTCAGTAGTGCCAGTTATACATGCTACTTTGTGGAAAACGCATTGCACTTGACTGGAAGCTACGTTCTTGGGAAATAGGTTGAATAGGTTTACTATTGCATTCATTATGAACAACAAACTCAATTCTGGTCTATGTTGCGTTGAAAGACTAAAACTGTCATTTTATTCTGCTTAAACATATTCAAAGATCTTTACAGTATCTTATGAACTTCCTTTGTGTGTGTGTGTGTGTGTGTGTGTGTGTGTGTGAGCGAGAGAGCAAGAGAGAGCAAGAGAACAAGATATAGAAATAAATAATTAGCTTTCACAAAATTAGACATGTTTGTCCTTACTAGCACTAGGGGTCAGTATTTGACAGATATGGTTGCTTCCAGTAATCATATTTGTACTAGGTGTTCTACTAACAGTGGTAGATTGTAGTACATGGGAGTAGGCCTTTTCTATCATTTGCAAAGTCCTTCTCTAAATAAAAATGACAAAATGTACATGTATATTCCTTAAATAAATGAATGTTTTTAATTAACTTCAGTTTTCTGTGTGCAGTCTAAATTACATTAAACTTATCCCAGGTATTATTTCCTCTTTATTTAATCTAATCTAATTTATTTAAAATTTTTAGTTTGGCTTCTCTTCATTTGGTTTGAAATCTCTTTTGCAAGAAACAAGGGGTGGCTACAGTATTTAAAAATTAAGTTAAGTGCATGTTACTGAAAGCAAATATTGGCTTGCGGATTACTTGTATTTCATTCAGAACTTCCAAATACAGTGAGCATTTTAACTAAATTTTACCAACTGAATGTAGGCTGGATAACAGGCTTTTTTGTTATTATAATGACCTCCCCCCCGCCCAGAAAAAAAAGAAATAGAAATTTGCATCTGAATTTTAAAGACATTTTTAAGATCTCATTTCCAGGTTGCATTCTGGCTGACCTGCTTTCTTGTTCATATTATTGTAATGGTTTGAGGAAATGGATTGAAGCACTCGAGTAATGGGATTTAATCATTTTAAGTAGTCAGTGGTATTTTTAGTTTAAGACAGTTTTACTATTTTCAATTGAGTAATGACTTTCTACATTTCCACACAAGTTGAGACAAGTATGAATTTGAATTCAAGTAGTGGTTGAGTGTACTTGCTCCAGGTGTAGATTTGCATTGATCTGCTAAAAATGTGCCTTTGATGTTTGGTTTGACTTGGGAGCTGCTCTCTCTCAGTGGATTACTGTAATTGGCGAGATTAGGACTCAGGGATAAGTGCTTGCTATATATAATTACTAAACTAGGTGGAGATTGTAAGGGCATTTTCCCCTAACAAGATGCACCCAAGTACTCACGTAAAACACCCACAGGCTTCAGGTCAGATCAGTCAGAGACAGCAATGCTAAGCACGTCGCCTGACACAGGAGAGGTTTCGCTTATTTGCGAACTCTGGAATTAGAACTGAAACAGAGACTTCCCTTTAACTGCGGCATTACTGTGGGTGTCAGGACGTATGGCACAAAGGGGAAGGGGGAGTTTTGGGTGGACGAAACTTCACTAGCAGAGAACTTACCCGTGTGTCACGGTCTGAAATCAACCAGCTGTGGTCACAGCTTATGAAAAAATAAAAAAATAAAATAAATAAAAAAATAAATAAAATTGCCCTTGTCCTTATCTTTGTTGTACAGGTAGCAGTTGAAATTGTACTTCCCTCTAGGGTCTTTCAGCGAACTTATCCCTGGTTATGGGTATGCACTTTGTTGTACGTCGCTCTGGATAAGAGCGTCTGCCAAATGCCAATAATGTAATGTAATGTAATGTTATGAATTTACGGAGTTTTCAGAAGACAGGACAAAGTTTTGGTTTGAGAAGGGAAATTCTGGTCTTCCACTTTTCTGCATCGCTATAAAAACAAAAGCCAGCAGCCAATGTGATCCTGGTCTGTTGAATGCAGGTCAGTTTGCATCAGGGGTACAATTGTCCCACGCCATTATTGCAGTGACCGCTTAAGTCAGCACAAACACACACCCACCCTCTCTGTGGCAGAACGCACTGGGCAAGAACATGGCTGCCACCAAACTGCTCAGTTGCTCATTCACTTATTGCTCCCTCGAAGAGGAGTATCACTTTTAAGCGAGGTAATCCGGATCTCAGTGTGTCGTTAACATTTCCCACTGGTCGTCAACACCTACGCTGCCCTTGTCTATTCCTAACTACAATTTATTTGCTGTTTTCATGTGCTCTTTTTTTTCAGTGCATTTCTCCTGTCCTCCCAGGATATTTTGGTCTCAAAAGGACCCCCTTTTTAAGACCTGCCACGTTCCCTCTAAGCAGAGGAATGAGTGCGTCACCTGACCACTTCCTATAAGTGTGCTGAAACATAATATGACTGGCTTGATTTTGTTACGGGCGGCACGGATGGTGCAGTTGGTAGCACTGCCGCCTCACAGCAAGGAGGTCCTGGGTTCGAATCCCCTCCTCTCTGTGTGGAGTTTGCATGTTCTCCCCGTGTTTGCATGGGTTTCCTCTGGGTACTTCAGTTTCCTCCCACCGTCCAAAGACATGCAGGTTAGGTGGATTGGAGAGTCTAAATTGCCTGTGGGTATGAGTGTGTGAGTGAATGGTGTCCGTGCCCTGTGATGGACTGGCGACCTGTCCAGGGTGTATTCCTGCCTTTTGCCCGATGTATGCTGGGATAGGCTCCAGCCCCCCTGCGACCCTGTTCAGGATAAGCGGGTTAAGATAATGGATGGATGGATGATTTTGTTACACACGACACGTGTGGGCAGTACCAGGGAAGCTCAGTCCGGACCTCCATTATTTTTGGGGTGAAGGGGAACTTCACCTCATGCCTTACTGGCTGATTTTATTTTGCTCACCAGGACTGTCAGGTGAGCCTAATAGCATCAAGCGGACACTTTCTGATAAAGGCTTTGTTAAATATGTCTATTTTACTTCATGACCCAGAATAACATGCGACTTTTGCCTATCGTCATCATCCAAGTAAATTGTAAATTATGATTTTCACCCTTCTATTACATTAAGATTTTATCACTGGTTTTACATTTGGGGCCAAATTGAGCCCAACAATTGTAATAAACACATACAATATCACAAATATTGTAATAGAAAAATGTCGACACGTAGTGTGATTCCCTTCTTATTGTCTCCCAAATTGCGAGCCTTTTATCCATAAATATGAAAAAATCTGTGAGAAACATCTCATTTTGGAGCAAAAAAATTAAAATGGTTGGATATTTTCTTACATTTTATACAGTTATAGAGGGTCAAAATAACAAAATAACACATACATATGCCAAGTTGGTACAGGACCTTGCATAGCATAGGTTAACTGGTCTTTAAGATGTGTCAAAACACTGAACGGGGTCAAACTGGCCATAAAACAGTTAAAACTAGTGTATCAACTGAGCTGAATATTGGGCAATGACCAAAAGGTTACTTCATACAAAGGCCCAATGTACAATGTCTCAATAGCATCTTTACCAACGGCATTCCAGAGTCTGGCTGTGTGTGGGTGTGTCAGGCACGAGTGGTAGACGCATGTGACCGGAAAACCAGTTCCAGCCACGGAGATCAGGGCTGTTCTAGACCAGGAGTATGGTCACTGAACAGGCAGTCCAGTTCTGGATTAAAAATATATACTGTATATAATCCCACATCAAATAAACGTCAAAAATTTATATTTAGCCGTTTCATTAGTTATTTTATTAAATCTTATTTTGGTGCTTCCAAAACCATTTTGTAAAGTCCTCTGCAAATTGAATAAAGTGGTAGTTGAACTATTTACGTTTGCCAGACAAACATGCAAGTGAATGCAAGAAACACTGTCCTGAAAAACTCACAACAAGCTTTTATCTTTGCATAAGTATAGCTTTTTCAGATCAGAAATGGATCCAACCTGCTACGACTCGCACTGTGTTTTTATTCATTTGGTTATGATTTTTTTTTTTTTTATTGAAAAAATGGCGTGTTTTCTTTGCAATGCTGGGTGTGAAATTCAGCCAGCTGGATTGAAAGACTGGTGGTGGCATTCCTGGAGAGGCACAGCACGCACGTACACACACACACTCACACACTCACACACACACACACACACACACACACACTAACTCATCTACAGCACACTGTGTCCTTGAGTTTATCCACACTCACACACACACACACACACACAGCACACACATACACTCACACAAACACACTCTCACACACACGCTAACTCATCTACAGCACACTGTGTCCTTGAGTTTATCCACACTCACACACACACACTAACTCATCTACAGCACACTGTCCTGGAGAGTTTATCCACACTCACACACATACACACTAACTCATCTACAGCATACTGCGTCCTGGAAGGTTTTATCCACACACACACAAACACACTCACTCACATACACAAGCACACACACACACACACACAAGCACACACACACTCACAAGCACACACACACTCACAGCCTTCTCGGTTTTGAAAGCTAAATTAACAACTGGTTGAACTGCTAGTACCAGATACTCTTACAACTCCCATTATCTTCAGTTAACCTCGTCTGCCTTTTCCACATGCAAAGTAAACATATCACAAATTTGAAAGGTGGTACATGCAAATACCAGTCTGGTACTAGTTGAACAAGACAATCAGGACTTTCCTCACTGGGGGAGGATAATGATTTGTTCGCTATTGAATGGAGTGAAGCTATCCAAAACCAAGAAACAGGGAAGGGCAGAATGCAACATTAAATTACATGAATGGCATTTGGCAGACACTCTTATCCAGAGCGACATACAATTGATTAGCCTAAGCAAGAGACAATCCTCCCCTGGAGCAATGCAGGGTAAAGGGCCTTGCTCAAGGGCCCAACAGCTGTGCAGATCTTACTGTGGCTACACCCACTGCAAGAGGGAGAGGGGATTGAACCACTGACCTTGCGGGTCCGAGTCCTGTACTTTACGCTACAGGCCACCAAAATCGACTGAATTTGAGTCAATGCGGGTTTGCTGTAGCGTTAATCCAATTGGTTCAGACATATTCATTCATCATATTCTCAACAGCGACATTTTATTTTTTTAGATTCTGCCATCATTTTAAGTGCAACGCTCATTTGCATAAAGGATTTAATTAGGTCGAAAGTTGCACAGAAAAATGTAAAAAGGCCATATTATATAGGAATAACAATATCCTTTGAAACACCATTCTAACCAGGCCTTGGGAATTCAACTGTTTTCCATGTGAACTGTGGTTGCCTGCAAATATGAGGAAATGAAAATGTACACAGGATTCTTCTGTTAAGCAGCCTCATTGTATTCTTATTTTGGGGGGGCAGGGAGGAAGGGCGTGTGTGGGTGCAATCCAAATCAAGCACACATCAAAGTACTTGCATTTCAGTAGTGCTTTATTAGAAAAGGAGATTATGAAAGCATTTATACATACTTAGGACAGCATTACACACTATATACAGACAGGTCAGAGAAGGTTTTTAAATAAATCTACACAGAGTGCCAACTGTACACAAAGCATTATCGACCGAGGGCTAAGAAGGGGGGGGTGGAATACAAATACACTCAACGGATAACTTACTGGACTGAAGACAAAAAGGAGATTTGAGGGGGTACCTCCCAGAGGCAGAGCAATGTAACTCAAGATCAGACTACACAACGTTGTGACCAGCGGGATCACTCTACACTCTCTAAAATGCTATTCTAAAAAGTGGACAGGTCTCATCACAATTTTACGACTGAAGCACACGACATGCCTACCGGTGCGAGTCAGGACGTGTGTGAGCGCGAGTGTGTGTTTGTGCGAGTTAGGGGAGTGGTGGGGTGGGGAGTAGACGGAGGGTCACGCGCCGGAGCGCGTCTCTTCCTTCCCAGCCGTTCCGTTCCTCGTCACGCGTCGCTCTGAGGGGCCTGGGCCTTGCGGCTCTTGGCGTTCCTCACCTCCTCGATGAGGTCCTTCAGGTACTGGATCTCCTTGCTGATGGACTCGGCCTTCTGCGCCAGCTCCCGGTTCCGCTGCTCCAGCTCGGCGCACTGCGAGCCCAGGGCCTCGTGCTCCGCCCTCTTCTTCTGCCGGTAGCGCGTGGCGGCCGTCTTGTTCTGCTCCATCTTCTTCAGCTTCTTCTCCACCACCTTGGGCGCCCCGGCCGACTTCACCCGTCCGGTCAGGGCCGCGGGCGCCGGGGCCGCGCCGGGCTGGGAGGGGGAGGGGGAGGGGGAGGGGTACGGCTTGGTCCTGGAGGAGCCGGACGCCCGGGGCGGCGGTGGAGGGGTGGGGGGCTGGGACCCGAGGTCGCTCTCGCTCTCCGAGCAGGCGGGCCCCGGGGGGGTGGCGGGGGCGGGGGCGGGGACGGGGAAGGGCTCTTCTTTCGGGGGCAGGAGGAGGACGATGTTGGAGGAAGCCGCCAGGGAGAGGACGAGGCGGGGGACCAGGACCTTCTCGGCGGGGGCGGGGGCGGGCTTCTTGCTTTCGGCGACGTCCACCTCGCTGCCCAGGTCCAGGGTGCAGGCGGGGGAGAGGGGAGGCAGGAGGGACAGGGACGGGACGGGGGAGGGCGGCTCGGACTTGATCTCCGGCTCGGCCTGGGGCTCGGGGAGGACGGGGAGGTGGGGCAGGGCGAGGCCCAGCTCCTCCTCGGGGGCGGCGGGGGGGAAGAGGAGGCCGTCGGGGTTGGGCAGGGGCTCCAGCGACGCCATCAGGTCCTCGGCGGAGTCGGGGTTGGGGTCCGGAGCACAGGGGCCCATGAGGCAGTCCAGGTCGAACTCGCTCAGGTCCATCTTCTCCGCCATCCAGTCCATGCCAGAGAAGGCATCCTCTGAACAAACAGAAGCCCCGCGGTTAAACCCACGTCACCATCTAGGCGCCGCGCCACGAAATACCACACAAGATAGGAACACAATGTCACACACTCCTAAACCCGCAGACGTTTGGAGCCATTCCCGGATTCATTTGCGCTCGAAACACTGCATCGCGTCGGCAATCCACCTACTGGTGGCCTCTAACCAGCACACCAGGGCCGCTAAAACCCGGGGTATGGCTCAAACGGCTACGGGTCAGGAGAACTGGACGGCGTCGGGGGGGGGGGCTCACCGTTGCTACTGCCGGCGCTGAGGTGCCCGTACGGCAGCTCGTCGGCAGACAGCCAGGGGAGCGACAGCAGGTCAGCCCCGGCCTTGCAGCCCAGGAGAGGGGGCGGGGGAGGGGAGGGGGGCGGGGAGAGAGAAGAGAGAGGGGAGGACGGGAAGGTGTCGGCGGCGTAGGAGGAGGACGACGAGAGGGGGGAACACGGCCCCTCGGTGAGGAATTCCTCTTCATCTTCGTCCAGGAGGTACCCCGCGGGGTCAGCCGTCGGAAACGAGGGGCCCCAGAGGAGGCCCTCCGTACCGTCCCGGCCAGGTTTCGCACTCAGGGACACGGCCATCGATCAGGCGGCGCTGCGACGCGCTGCGGGAGAGGGGCGGGCTGCGGGGGCGCGGCGACGCGAAGGAGTCGAGCGGTTCTTTCGTGCTGTCGACTACAGCAGTGCTGAAGGTTGCCACAAGGGACCTGGAGGGAGAGCAAGGTGCACGGGGTGAGTCCACAGGCCAGTGGCAGACATGACTTGACATGGCAGCTACCGTACCGCACCACGGAGAGTCAAAGCGTAACCAGTAATTTGTTTAAAAACATATAGCTCGTAAGCTGTAAAACAAGTTTTTTTTTTTTTTTGGTAAAATGCCATCATAAATATACTGTCATAATTTCTCAGCAATTCAGTTTTGATTCAATTTTTATAAAGATTTTCTTGAAAGGCAGTAATGTAAATGTGTATTAAATTCCATGGCAAAAGTGTCCATCTGTTAAGTCACACCGCACTATTCTTTGCACCAGGAAATACCACGCCTTCCGCCCCATGTAACATTTCCTTATATGGGCATGGTTCGACCGGGAACTCCGCCTTCCTCTAATCACTAAACCCGTCCAAGGGTGTTTCCATAGCAACTGCAATGACGGCAGACTGGGTGTACTGTTCGGGGCCCTCCCTCCGTCTAGTCCGTAAACCAACCATTTGTGAAAGAATAGACTTGTCCTCATGCCTGTCAGGGCTGGCGCCATTTTAATAACAAAACCAACAGCTGGCTAACAAGCCTAGAAACGCCATTTTAAAGACGCCACGTTGACACGTTTGGATAACGGTACTCGGTGCCGAGGCCGCGCTCAATAATTTCAATAAACATTAAAGCCATAGTAACCGAATACATCCTGATAAGATACACTTGTAAGATGTAGCATTTGCTTACTTTGTAACATCTTCCTTCAGCTAACGTGGTCGAGTTTACATTCGTGGTTCAGGACTAGAATGTTTTCAGTAATAACTTACAATATACCCGCTCATTGTTGTCGTTAATCGTTTACCGCCTTATTAACATGAGTTTGGAAGATAAGCTCTATTCTATTAAATATGAGATATACTTACGCCATTTTTGCAAAATAGAAGCGAGTAGCCAGTGCACTGGACCGTTGCACTGCCGGAGTTGCCGCTGCTGGGATTGCCGCTGCAAGCCGTTATCGTGCCATTTCGCACTAGGAGCGACGCCGCTCAGTTGCTTGTAACCGTAATATCTTGAAGTCTTCTGCGCAGTCGGTGGAATAATGCTGACGTCAGTGACGCGAATGAATTTATAGACCCGCGCTACTCCTAAACGTGCCCTTCCGCATATTCAGAAACGGTATCACTCCGCCAGGCCCACGCGAAAGCGTGGTTGGGTAATAGAACTATAGTTACTGAGTTACTTCTTCATAGACTTCAGAGATTCATGTATTTTATTTAATATATATATTTAATAAAACCGATCACCAGAAACTAAATTGTAGTGTTGGTTATTATTTAGCCTTTCCGATTCACATTCAGAGGAACTATTTGCTTCCAGTGAAATGAACCGTACCCGCCCTCTGTTGTAGGTATTCCTTCCGCTCATTGGTCACATTGTAGATAAAAGTAATTTACCGCAAGTAAAGATGGGGCATACGCGGGAAGGAAATGAGCAATACATGGAATGGGCGGGAACAAGGCTTTAAATAAATCCTACTGTTTTACTATTTGTCATATTGTTATTATTATTATTAGTCGAAGTAGTGATGATAATATATCCTACTTTCAAACTTACTGTCTCATCTGCTCACTTACAAGTCAAATCTGCTGCTTTCGCACAACGTAGCCTAGCTCCAGATATTTACAAAACGAAATAACCAATAAATTACTTCAAGGCACACAAAATAGGCTACGTTTCCCGTTGCTGACGGGAAATCAATCTTGGCGCAAACTTTGGCTTGGCATATTGGCTTGGTGCTTCGACTGAAATAATCAAAATACTTGATCCGGCACGAGGTTTTGTTGACGAGTGCCAGAGCACAGATAATGATAATAAAATGAACCTTTTCTGAGGCATACGGTTTAACATCAATCACAAGGCATATGATGTGCACAATTCGCATCTTGGGACACCGTGAGGACATTATTGGCAGCGATTTGATCTTTATTAGTCCAAATGTCCTTAAAACGTAGAACCAAGCCATCGCTAGGTCCCGCGCGGTTTCAACAAGGAACCTTTACAACGGGTGTGTTATGTTTTCACCAGGGCAAGAAAAAAGGCACTTAACTGTGAAATCCCGACCGGGACCTAATGGCTTAACATTCCTTTCCACTTTGTGGACATTTTTGGAATTAGCCTAGGCTAGGTTAAACAAGTAGGCTAAAATAGTCTCCTTTAGACTTCCCAATTTCCATGTAAACGTGTTGCAGTAGCTATTTCAAATGTCGTTAAAGTTAAGACAGTAGGCTATGTGACTTAGTTTCACAGTCGGATTGTTTATCGTAGGTTTATCGTATGGTCTGGGTTTGCGTGCAACGAACAGATGCACTATACTCTGCCGTCAGAAAACCAGACATCAGGTATTGTGCATAGCCTATTGTTGGCACGCGACAGAACAATTCAGTTGTGGTATCTACGGTTTCATAGGCTACTACCACAGCCAGCGTGTTTTAATACTCATCGTTAAATGAATGGTGTGACGATTGGTTAAAAAGTATTCCTGCACTGTGGCAGAATATGCATTAAATATGCTTTTGTACATCGCTTTGGATAAAAGCGTCTGCTAAATAAAATGTAATGTAAAACTGCGAAGAAACGACAACCACTGTATTTCTTTTGATTTTATTCTCACACTTCGGGATTCTCACCGAGGTGTTTAATCGGAATTTTTGACATCTTAACCTAGCCTATATAAAATGTACCGTATTGTTTGAGTCTTTCTTCCTTCTGTACGTTGCACTGAAGCTCATCTTCTAAAGCATTTATTTTCAAACTCGATGCCACAAAATGAAACCTTCATTAAAATGTTGCTTAGAAACTTCTTTCTATTAAAAACCAACCCCTCAATCTAAAAATCCTGAGGGAACTTTTAGGGGTTCCTCAATTTGCCACACCCCTTGAGGTGCTTCCACAAACCATTTTTTAAGGTTCTCCGAGGAATCGTTTGGAAAGCCTGGATGAATCTGTTTTTTCCCCATAATAATAATAATGATAATAATAACAATAATACATTATTAATAACAACCACAACATTTATACGTCTCATAAACTTTAAGATTAATTAAGGAGAAGAATGATAAGGAGAAGATTATTTTGTGAACATTGACTTTTCGGAGTGTACGTGGAAACACGAAATAGACCCTTTAAGTGATTGCAAACGTTTTTTTGAATAATATCTTTATTCTCATAGTCAGCGAGGACTAAATATTTACATAGTATGTGACCAGTAGTTTTCATACTGAACAAGACAACATAAAAACATGTCAGCTGTAAAACATAAAAGGATGAAGAAAGGTGACGTTATAGGCGACATGTGCACATAGGCTGAAACACGAGGCTACATAGAAACATATATACAGAAAGTCGACATTTTAGCAGAGTAAACGATTTAAAAGACTGTTACGAAAACTAGTAATGGAGAACTGTGGCAAATGTAATGTATTTAGCACAGATTTGTTAAGGACGAGACATTCTATTCATTATGTACAAGAGCATAACCGGAAAAGTGTAAAACCACATTTATACGTATACTCCATGTGTAAAACAAAGCAGACTATGCACAAGACTGCCCTCTGGTGGCTAATGAAAAGACATTTCAAAACATTTGACCACAGCACCATTCCGCAATGGTGACTCAGTATTTTATTTGTCTCTATGAGGTTGTTCCGTTTTGAGTAACTGCAGCTGAGAAATTATGTTGAAACAGAGGCATAACTATACACAATAACCAGTTATTTCACTATTAGTAGGTGAATACTAGGTCACAGCAATAGTGAACTGGTTGAATGTGTTATGGTTGCGGGGGAAAACGTGTGATGTTACCATTTAACTGCGCAGAGTCAGGCGCTCAAGTCCTCATACACTCCAGTAGTGCTGGCTGCCAAGCTGAGGATCTCTCGGATTCTCATCAAACTGTCTAGCCCCTCGCGCAGCTGCTGGGCAAGACTGCGGATCCTTTCGGCGAACTGTTTCTCTGTGCCCTTCTTCAGCTTCTGGGCCTCGCCGCTGGCGAAGAAGTCGTCAATGTCCTGGGAGAACTGCCACAGGATCTCGAGGGACTGATCGGCGGTCTGGATGGAGCTCCTGTTGCTGCGGGCGACCGTCGCCAGCCTCACCACCGCCCCGGTCTCGCCGTCGGCGGCCGTGAGCCTGGCAGGGTCCTGCCGTCCGAGCCACTCCATCGCCGCGTTCACGAACTGCAGGCACCGCTCGATGTCGAAAACCTCGTCCCAGAAGTCCAGCACGATCCTCTCCACGTTCTTCCTGTCCAGGTTGCGGCTGACTTTGCTGCTGAAGGCCGCGGAGGCCCCCGTCAGTCCGCCGGCCGTCGCCACGCCCACCCCGACCGCGGACACCACCAGGGAGGCGCCCAAGGTCATGGGGGCGAGGGCGAGGCCCGCCACGGTCAGCACCCCGCCCACGGCCCCCGTCGTGCCCCCCGTCATGGTCACCATTTTGGCCTTCTTGCGCGTTTTGTCCAGGCCGTCCGCGGCAGCGTCCAGCTCTGTCAGGAGGTCCTGCAGACTCTGGCCATTCCTGGACAGCAGGCAGTCGAAGAGACGGAGTCCCATTTTGATCCTGTAGGCGGTCAGGGCGAATACCCTGGAAACACGGTTCGGCGCGTAAGAACACGGAGCCCAGTGCTGCCACGTCATTTCACCCCAAAACTCAAGTTTCACCCCATCTTTGAGACAATACAATTCAACATGGCGGACAGAACTGGCTGCATCCCATCCAAGGCATAATGTTCACCTTCCTCTCTCACATCCTTACTCGCAAAACTAAGAGACGCTTATCCAGCTGAGAGTGACTGAAATAATACCATAGAGTCTTTACTCGCACTTTTCTCGACCTTCAGTTTGGCTGTCACTCAGCTCTTACCTCATTTCCTCCTCTTCACTGAGCTCACAGTCCAGTGGCATGTTATCCCAGTCTGAAACAGAATCACAAAGGACAGACTCAGGCATCGGGACTTTACTAAGACCCCAAACTGCCTGTACCGGTCTGCCCAACAGATAGATTCCAATGTGGTGCCACCACTTCACATTCAAATAAAGAGAATGACCAACTACATGACAGTTACATGTAATTAATACAGACCATTTACCATTTAGTTGATTATATATTGAGCAGGGGGGGGGGCGATACCCCCTGGAGCAATGTGGGGTCACGGGCCTTGCTCAAGGGGACAACAGCTGCACGGATATTATCGTGGCCACAGCAGGACTTGAGGCACCAGCCCAGTCATGCATCTGAACCACTAGGCCACATGCTGTCCGTAAATTACAATGAGACACATTTAGCGAAGGTAACCCAGCGCCCGTCAAGGAAACGGTCCTGAGTGATACCCTGTCGGTAAAGACCTGATTCTATCTTCAGATCCAAAGGGCACCATTCAGGGACATCCAGGCAAGGGTGAGGGGCAGACTTCACAAGATGGCGTCTGACCGACTCGTCAGCGGAACGATAAAATGTGGTGAAACAACTCACGGTCGACGGTGTGCCACCAGGCCATCAGCACCTCGTAGTCCTGAAGCGGAAACGGAGCCGTTACGTTTAGCGGAAAAATGGTGACCTTTTAAACCATATTTTCTCTAATGGGAGGTAATGCCGCGGGAATCATACGGTATTTGTACATTCGTAGAAAGAAGCCTCTGGTCCTACCTCAGGCTTGCGCTCTGCTGAATCCCCACTCGTGACGCAGGAGCAGGAGGTCAGCTCCTCGTACAGGGGCTCTGGCTGTGGCTGTTGGTGGGGTACTGGTGGCAGTGGTCTTTTGGAGAAGAAATCATGGACCGCCTTCCTTGTGGGAGCCTAAGACAAGATAACATAGCTGGAGGAGGCTCAGGAGGTAAAAGCGGTTGTCTGGTAGTGGGAGGGTTGCCGGTTCGATCCCACCCTGGGTGTGTCGAGGTGTCCCTAACCTTGCTCCTGACAAGCTGGTTGGTACCTTGCATGGCAGCCACTTGTCGTGTGTGTGTGTGTGTGTGTGTGTGTGTATGTATGTATGTACAGTACTGTGCAGAAGTCGTAGGCACCCTAGACTTCATTATATATATA
This sequence comes from Conger conger, assembly GCF_963514075.1. NCBI lineage: Eukaryota > Metazoa > Chordata > Actinopteri > Anguilliformes > Congridae > Conger > Conger conger. The sequence goes on along the minus strand of NC_083775.1, from coordinate 8,779,029 downwards.
AATATATATATGTTTCTTTGTTTGTGTGTTAGTATAAAATAACACATTTGAGTTTTCCAAATATTCATTTTTAAAATGATTTAATTTTACAGAGATATTTTTGTATTTAATTTAAAAAGTAACATATTACTGTTAGCAATTTGCTACTTTTTTTCTGTCTGAGATCAGAAGCAAGGAGCCAATCAAAGTCTGCAGAAGAACTGTGGCAAGTTCTCCAACATGCTTGGAAGAACCTCTCTGCTGATTGTCTTATAGAACTGCAGGACAGCGTTGGCTATCTCAGAGAAGTGATGTAGTTTTAGCGCCGAAGGGTGGTCACAAAAAATATTGATTTGATTCAGTTTTTAACTATTCTGCCAAATTACTATAATGTAATGTAAAATGTATAGTACGTTTATTTAGGACCTTTCATTGAATTATTTTTGAAAGAATCTTAGCTATACAGAATGTTATACAGGTGCCTAAGACATCTGCACAGTACTGTATATATGGGTGAATGAGAAGCACAGCGCTGTGGATAAAGGCGCTATATGAATGTATTTACAGTCCTTTTCTAATTTTTTTGTAGTGTCACTGTCTCACCTCAGTGCTTGCTGTCAGTTCCAGGTAGGTATGTCCTTGCCCGATGACAGAATCACTCAACCCCACGCGAGGGGGTAGGGGTGGCACTGAAGCTGAGGAATGGGGGCTTGACATCTGGATACACAAGTGGAAACGTTATTAGACAGCCACGAGCACCCCTGAGGTGCGTCCCATGAATCCACAAAATGGGGGTTTCTGTAGTTACCTTCAGATCGTCGACAAAGGCACCGGGAGGTGTTTTTCTGTCCTCGGACTGAGTTTCACAGCCAACTGGAGGGGTCTTACTGTCGTACTGAGTTTCACAGCCAACTGGAGGGGTCTTACTGTCGTACTGAGTTTCAGAGCTGACTGGTGGGGATTTACTGTCGTACTGAGTTTCAGAGCTGACTGGTGGGGATTTACTGTCGTACTGAGTTTCACAGCAAACTGCTGGGGATTTACTGTCATACTGAGTTTCACAGCTAACTGGAGGGGATTTACTGTCGTAGTGAGAGTCATGGACAACTGGGGGGGTTCCACTGTCCCCATCCGGAGGGTCACAGCCATCCGAGGATCCCGAGGTAGACATCTGTTTTTTGAGAGGGGGTCTATCAGCGCCGCACTTCAGGGTGTAGTTAGGAGGCGGGGGGCGTTCAGGGCGTGGGCGCTGGTTGCAAGCACGCCAAGGTTCCTGCCACTGCAACGGCACGAGGAACACAGAAACACTTCAATTCACTTTGGCAGTGATGACCTGGGAGATCAACGTGGCTAGAGAACGAGGGATTACTCAGCCAATCAGATACAGGGAATGATTAGAGAGTCAGTGCTCTGGCTGTTATTAACAGAGAGTGAGACTCAACAACAGAGCTTCTACCTTTGCTCCCTCCTTTGGTTTTTGTTGGTCCAGATTGAGCTGGAGCCCTGCAGGTGTCCGGGGTTTGGGTTCGGGTTCGGACTTGGTTCTCTGCACTGGTACTGGTGGCTTGGGTTTCAGAGTGACCAGAGATGTACTTCTCCCCAGGGGGCTAACCTGGGGTCACAGAGGACAAAAACAAGAGAATGTTCTGGAAATGGGGACCACTTGTATGAGGTTAAGTCTCTGAATTTAATCCATGTATATAATAATAAATTACACGGTCTAGCAATACATACATGTATATAATAATATACACTCAGTCAGCACTTTATTAGGTATTTATTTATAGACTTATTTTTTTGACTTATTGGTCTTCTGCTGCTGTAGCCTATCCACTGAAGAGGTTTAATGCATTGTGTGTTCAGAGATGCTCTTCTGCATACCACTTTTGTAATCTGTGGTTATTTGGCCGACTGTCACCTTCCTGTCAGCTTTGACCAGTCTGGCCCTTCTCCACTGACCTCTCTCAGTAACAAGGCGTTTTCACCCGCACAACTGCTGCTCACTGGATATTTTTAGTTTTTGAACCATTCTCTGCAAACTCTAGAGACTGTTGTGCATGAAATTCCCAGGAGATCAGCAGTTGCTGAGATATTCAAGCCACCCTGTCTGGCACCAACAATCATTCCACAGTCAAAGTAACTTAGATCACATTTCTTCCCCATTCTGACATTTTGTCTGAAAAAGAGCTGAAGCTCTTCACCATGTCTGCATGCTTTTATTAATTTAGTTGCTGCGACATGATTGGCTGATTTAATATTTGCATTAACAAGCTGGTGTACAGGCCGACGTAATAAAGTGATCAGTGAGTGTATGTCCGTGTGTTATAATAAATTTCATGTGTACGATAGTATAATAAATAGTGTTTGTATAATAGTACATTGCATGGGTATAATGATACAGTCCATGTGTCAAATAAAAAATGTCAAGGTCTAGTAATACATTGCATCTGTAAAATGATAAAGAGACATTTTCCTCGAAGAGTGGACACATCACCTAGTGCCATGTCATAATATGTGTCCTTTCGTTAACTGTTTGTAGTGTTAACATCTCACCTTGGTGGATGTTGACTCCGCTGCTTCCTCAAAAAACTGTGGGACGTTAAAGTGGAAATGTTATTAGGCACCCACAAACACGCCCAGAAGGGCCGATGGGCATGCCATGAATCCACAAAAAAAGGGGTTTCTGTAAGTTACCTTCAGACTGTCCTCGTACACAGAGTCACAGTCAACTGGAGGGGTTGTACTCTCCCCATCCTGCGGGTCACAGTCATCCGAGGATCCTGAGGTGGACATCTGTTTTTGGAGGGGCGGTCTGTCATCTCCGGGGTTCAGGGTGAAGGTGGGAGGTGGGGGGCGTTCAGGACACGGGCGTCGAATGGAAGAATGCAAAGGTTTCTGCCACCACCGTGGTACGAGGAAGGGAAAAAACACTTCACTTAACTTGACAGGAGCGACAATAAACAATACTAAATCACAATAAAAATATGCAGCAAATAAGCTGTTTGGTGATGGCCATGGCAGTCAATGTGATTAAGGAAAATAATAGAGATTATTATCCACCCTATACAATGTGCTGTCATGTCCATCATACCTTTAACAGATGCCCGACCAGAGAAATTTACATTACATTACATTATTGGTATTTGGCAGACGCTCTTATCCAGAGCGACGTACAGTTGATTATACTAAGCAGGAGACGATCCTCCCCTGGAGCAATGCAGGGTTAAGGGCCTTGCTCAAGGGCCCAACGGCTGTGCGGATCTTATTGTGGCTACACCGGGATTAGAACCACCGACAGTCATTTACCTTAACCACTACGCTATACAGGCCGGCAATTTCTGCATTCCTAAAACGAATGAGTCATTGTTGTTTTGTTCATGTGCAGAAGGTAGTAACCAACGGCAGGTACTGTAATTAGCAGTGATAGGCACTGGATTACACAATTTCAAATATTACTGTCCCATGTCACCTACATTCCTGATGAGTATTCGGATGCCTATTCTAGACGTAATGATGACAAATACATGCTTTAATCATGAAATCATAACAACTAACGTATTTGTTAGATGATCTCTATACATTAGCAAACCATTGGATGAACTTCCATTAATTAATCCATCCATTAATTATTAACCCACTTATCCTGAACAGGGTCGCAGGGGGGCTGGAGCCTATCCCAGCATACATTGGGCGAAAGGCAGGAATACATCCTGGTTGCCAGTCCATCGCAGGGCACACACACCATTCACTCACACACTCATACCTACGTACAATTTAGACTCTCCAATCAGCCTAACCTGCATGTCTTTGGACTGTGGGAGGAAACCGGAGTACCCGGAGGAAACCCACGCGACAAGGGGAGGACATGCAGAAAGACCCCGGCCGACCGGGATACAAACCCAGGACCTCCTTGCTACCCACTGCACCATCCATGTCCCCCCTGGATGAACTTATAATTAGTTCTAATAATAATTAATGATGAGTCAATAATTAGGCATGTTCTGGTCATTATGTTATGGTATACGGATGATGATTTGAGAGACAGCTTTGTGGGCGTTACTTTTTAATGAAGAGGGGGACTCAATGACAGAACTCTCACCTTTGCCCCCCTCTTTGCATTCTGTTGGTCCAGACGGAGCAGGAACCACGCAGGTTTCCGGGAGAGGGGTTCGGAGTCTGACTTGGTTCTGTGGTGCATTGGCGCCGGTGGCTTGGGCTGAAGGGTGAAGGATGTGCTTCTCCCCAAGTGGCTAACCTGAGGTCACAGAAAGAGGGTCAAAGGTCAAAACAATGTTCGGGTAATTGTGCTTTTCTCTATTGTCATGGAGGGGCTGGTCAGAAGGAAGCAGAGTTTAAGTGGAACCTTCTGAATGTTACATCTTTTTTCAAATTAAATAAAGGAAAATGAATACAACTATGAAGTATAATAAAAAATGCAGCTACAAAATCTGGGCCATCTAAAGCCAGTCAATAATACATTTAATGTGTACAGTATCATAAATAAATTACTTATGTATTGTAATAAATTGCATGTGTAAATTAATACATTGAATGGTGTAATAATACATTGCACGTGTATATTAATACATTGCATGAATAATATAATATACTTTGTGACCACTTTATTTGGTAGACCTGTACAGCTTATTTATGAAAATATCTAATCAGCCAATCATGTGGCAGCAACTCAACATATAAAAGCATGCAGACATCTTGGTCTAGAGATTCAGCTGTTGTTCCAACCAAACATCTCAATCAGGAAGCTACTTTGTACATGGAATGATTGTTGGTGCCAGACAGGGTGGTTTGAGTATCTCAGAACCAGCTGATTTGCTGATATTTTCACACAACAGTCTCTAGAACAGCGCTACTGAACTCCACATCCTGCAGGCATTTGCTTCAACCATGCGGTACACCACCTGATTTCACTAATTAACTTATTATTTGAACCAAGCAGGTAAAATAATAGGTGAAATCAGCTGGTGTAGCGCACGGTAGGAGCAAATACCTGCAGACATTGAACATGCCTGCAGGACATGGAGTTGAGTAGGACTGCTCTAGGGTTTACAGGGAATGGTGCGAAAAACCAAAAAACAACCAGTGAGCGGCAGTTCTGCGGGTGAAAAGTGCATGAGAGAGGTGAGAGGAGTATGCAGAACAGCATCTCTGAAGCTTTGAACCTTGACGTGGATGGCCTACAGCGGGAAAGAAGAGAATTTCCCTGAAGAGATTTTTTTACTGATAGCCATGGTCATAAGACCTGTCCTTTTATTGATCGTTTGTCGTGTTAGAGCAGGGGTCACCAACCTTTTTGAAACTGAGAGCTACTTCATGGGTACTGAGTCATACTAAGGGCTACCAGTTTGTTTTGTTACACGCACAATACTGACCTTTGAACTAGAGTAGGTCAGAGTTCACCTAAACTTATCGAAACTTCAGGTATAATAAACATATTTTTAAGATATTGTCATTTTTAAATCTATATAAATGCAAGTGTGATAAAAAAAAAAATAGCAACAGAATAAAATAAAATTTTAGATGCAGCTCAGTAGTGAGTTGTGCTATTTTTAGAACAGGCCTGCGGGCGACTCATGTGGTCCTTGGGGGCGACCTGGTGCCCACGGGCACCGTGTTGGTGACCCCTGTGTTAGAGTCTCACCTGGGTGGCTGTGGTCTGGTCCGGTAGTATCTCCACATAGAGTGGGGCGGGCTCCTGCTGAGAACACTCCAGCCCTCCTGGAGCTACTTCAGCCCCTTGGCCAAACACCTGTGGGACGTTAAAGAGGACATGTTATCAGACAACCCTCAGAAGGGCTGAGGAGTATCCCGCCGATCCACAAAAAAAGGGGCGTCTGTCGTTACCTTCAGAGTGTCCTCGTACTCAGGGTCACAGTCAACTGGAGGGCTTCCACTGTCCCCATCCGAGGATCCCGAGGTGGACATCTGTTTCTGGAGGGAGGGTCTATCAGCTCCAGGGTTCGGGGGGATGTTGGGAGGTGGGGGGCGTTCAGGGCGTCGTCGCTGGTCGCAAGTATGCCGACGTTTCTGCAACTGCAACGGTACGAGGAACAGAGAAACTCTTCAATGAACTCTTTTAAAAAAACTTTGCTTAGCTTGCTAAAGACAGAGCTCCAAAAGGGGAGTCAAACCCACAACCTGGGTGGTGCATGCACAGTTGAGTTCCCTGACTATTATGGTACACTACCAACCTGAGACTCAATAACAGAACTGCTACCTTTGCTCCCAGATTAGCTTTTTGTTGATCCAGACTGAGCTGGAACCGTGCAGGTTTCCAGAGAAGGGGAAAAGAGGCGGACTTGGATCTCTGCACCAGTGCTGGCTGGTTGGTTTTTACGGTGTCCAAAGACGTTCTCCTCTCCAGGGGCCTAACCTGTGGTCACAGGAGGAAGGTCAAAAGAATGTTCTGTAAATGGGGACCTTTTGAGAGGCAAAGGAGAGGCCATTTCATAACAAAGTGGAGGTTAAATGGAACCTTCTAAAGTCTATTAGAAAAAAAAAAAGTTAAATTTGATAAAATGTTTCAAAATAATGCAGCTGCAATATAATAATAATAATAATCATACATTTTATTTATATAGCACTTTTCATCAGACATATATTATCTCAAAGTGCTTACAAGGCCAGCTTATAACACACTTCATGAGTATAATTATAAACTGCATAATAATAAATTGCATGTGTATAATAATGCATACCATGTGGATAATGACAAAGGAAAAATCTGAAGATATTTTCAGAGAAAAGCTTTTCGACCTGGACACATTCCCCTTGTGCCACATTACAGTATCTGTCTTTTCGACAGCCTCTTGTAGTGTTAGTGCCTCACCTCGGCGGCTGCTGTCTCCTCCGGGAGCGTCTCCACATCGAGCGGGCCGGGTTCTGGTTCTGACGCAGAGCGGACCAGCCCTGCCAGAGGGGGCAGAGGAGGGGCCGTGTTTGAGGACCCGGGACCGGACGGTCTGGACAAACTCAGTCTTGTGAGTGCTGGTGCGCAGGGCTTTGTTTCAAACATCTGTGGGACATTGAAGTGGACATTTTATTGGACACACACACACACACACACACACACACACACACAGCCCCGGAAGGGCTGAGGAGTATCCTATGAATCCACAAAACAGGGGCTTCAGATTGTCACCTTCAGATTGTCCTCGTACTCAGAGTCACAGTCAACTGGAGGGTCCTGAGGGTCACAGCCATTCGAGGGTCCCGAGATGGAGGTCTGTTTTTGGAGAGGGGGTCTATCGGCTCCACGGTTCAGGGTGAAGTTGGGAGGTGGGGGGCGTTCGGGGCGCGGGGGCGGGTCGGAAGTTCGTCGTTTCTGCAACTGCAACGGCGTGAGAGGAACACTTCAATGAACTCAACAGGAGCGACCATACACAACAATAAATCACAGGAAACTTGCAAATAAGGTGTTGGTGATTAACAAGGCAACGCAGTCAGTGTGATAATGATAGGGGTTATAGTAGTACACACTATACAGGTTACAGTCATGTCCATCTTGACTGGATGGTTCTTGGCTGTATTTCGCCTTTAACAGATGCTCTCCCCTGGAGGAACTTACACAGTTTACATTCTCCCCCACCAAATACAATCAATTTATCCAGCTTCTACTAAAGCAACACAGCTTCCTTGGTGGTGAACAGTTGAGCTCCCTAACCATTATGCCACAAAACTAACTTGCTTTCATCCTGTAACTTAAAGGCCATTTAAAATCTTATTACATTACATTACATTAATGGCATTTACCCAGAGCGACGTACAACTAAGTGTAAAGTGCATACCCATAACCAGAGATAAGTGCGCTGAAAGACCCTAGAGGGTAGTACAATTTCAACTGCTACCTGCGCAACAAAACTTATCTAACCTTATCTAACCTTACTACATATTTTGCATTCCTGATGAGAATTCAGATAAGTGTCTTAGACTGACTGAGTTGGCGCAAATGTTCCATTGCGTGTGTCATTGTTGTAGGTTCGATAACATCATAGGTCAAGACATTGAAATGAATAGAAAACATTAATATGACAGAGCTATTTTCGTGACGGTCGAGTGGTAGCATTACCACCTGCATATTCCGCCTGCATTGCTGTTTTACGCAAAAAAAACTTGCCCTTCCGCCCCTCTGTGGAATGTTTAGCAAACAGTTTGGAATCTACTAAAGTAATCCAAGAAGTGGGCGGAAACCTGGGAAATTAAATTCAATATAACTACATGTAAAGTTCTGTATGTGGGAAATAAAAACACAAGGCGTGATTACTTTAGGGGTGGCACAAAAACTGGAATGTGCTCAAGTTGAATGATGTGCTCAAGGGAGTTTGATCAAAGCCTTTCAGGTCCTGTTGAATGTGCTGTGCTAGTAAGTATGAAAGCCAACAGGATGCTGGGATATATAGCCAAGAGGTTGGGTTCTGCAGGTTCTTCAAGTTATCGTGTGGAATAGCTTGTCAGAACATGTAGTGGAGGCAGAAACCAGGACCAGGCTTGACACAGCACCAGATGCTATTTCGCTTTTTGGTAGACTAAGCATTACGTACAGTGGCAGGAAAGGGTGAACAATGCAAGGCTGAATGGCTTGTTCTCGTCATTATGTTATGTTATGGCATACAGGGAATGTTATGGTATACAGAGAGTCAATTCTGTGGGCGTTTTTTTAAATGAAGATGGGGACTCAATGACAGAACTCCTACCTTCGCCCCCCTCTTTGCTTTCTGTTGGTCCAGACGGAGCAGGAACCACGCCCGTTTCCGCGAGAGGGGTTCGGAGTCTGACTTGGTTCTGTGGTGCATTGGCGCCGGTGGCTTGGGCTGAAGAGTGAAGGATGTGCTTCTCCCCAAGTGGCTAACCTGAGGTCCCGGAAAGAGGACAACTGTGCTCACTTCTACTGTAATGGAGGGGCAAGGCCAGAAGGAAGCAGATGTGCTCCCTTCTGAAGGCCTGAAAGAAGCAGCGATGTGGTACCTTCTGAAGTTCATATTTTAATTAAATACAGGAAGATGAATACAGCCATATACTAGTAATAATGCAGCTACAATATCTGGGCCAGCCAATACGAATTTGAATGTGTATCATAATGTGTATCATAATTATTATATATGCATCGTAATAAATTGCACGTGTATAATGAAAATTTGCGTGTGTATATTATTACATTGCATGGTGTCATAATACATCGCATTGAGATGATAATATATTGCATGAGCACAATAATACAATCCGGGTGTATAATAATAAATTGCATGAGTACAATAATACAATCCATGTGTATAAGGATGAAGAAGCTGGAGACAGTTTCCCTGAAGAGATCTTTTGACTGGATGCATCCCCCGAGTGCCATATGATAACACCTGCCCTGTCATTCAGGGTTCTTGTAGTGTTAGTGCCTCACCTGGGTGGTCGGTGACTCCTGTGGCAATATGACCAGGTAGTCGTGGACGTCTCCTGGCTCTGACCCAGAGCAGTCCAGCCCTGCCGTGGGGGGCAGGGGTGGGGGCGCGTTTGGGGATTTGGGGCTCAACGGTCTGCACAGACGTAACGGGGTGCAGGGCTTTTTTTCATCTTCTCCAGACAACTATCAGGCATGAAATGTAAACATTTTTCTATTAGATACCCACAAAGACCCCCAGAAGGGCCGAAAGGGTGTACCATGAACTTCAGTAGTTACCTTCAGACTGTTCTCGTACTCAGAGTCACAGTCAACTGGAGGGGCTTCACTGTCCCCATCCGGAGGGTCACAGCCATTCGAGGGTCCCAAGGTGAACTCTTTTTGGAGAGGGGATCTATCAGCTCCACGGTTCAGGGTGAAGTTGGGAGGTGGGGGGCGTTCAGGGCGTGGGCGCCGGTTGGAAGTATTCAGTTTCTGCAACTGCAACGGCGTGGGGAAACACTTCAATGAACTCAACAGGAGCGACCATATACAACAAAAAAGCACAGGAAACATGCAAATAATGTGTTTGGTGATGACCATTATAGTACATATGTACGTATAATACACACAATGCCCTGTGAAGTAATGTCCATCTCGCCTGGATGCCAGCTGCTGGGCCCTTGAGCAAGACCCCTACTTAGTCTAATCAATGCAAGTTGCTTTGGATAAAAGCAACTAACTGTAATGTACAGTACTGGATGGTTCTCGGCTGCAGTTTACCTTTCTACCAGAGGACCTTACATAGTTGTCCACCACCAAACACAATCAATGTATACAGCTGGTGATTTCTATTGAAACAACTTACTACAGCTTCAGTTGCTAAAGGCAGTGCCTCAATTGGGAGTCAAACCCACACCTCAGGCGGTGCACGCACAGTTGAGTTCCCTGGCCATTATACCACACAACAAACCTAAGAAAGAACTGCTACCTTTGCTCCAAGCTTTGCTTTCTGACCCAGACTGAGCTGGAACCACACATGTTTCCAGAAAAGGGGTACGGGGTCGGACTTGGTTCTGTGTACTGGTCCTGGTGGCTCAGGTTTGTGAGTGAACAGAGATGTACTTCTCCTAACCTGTGGTCACAGGAAGAGGGACAAAAGAATGTTCTGGAAATGGGGACCGTTTGAAAGGCAAAGGAGAGACCATTTTAAAACAGAGTGGGGGTTAAGTAGAACCTTCTGAATTAAATTAATTTAACAATTATTTTAAGACAATAGCACGTGGACACAACACTAGAGCTAGTCTGGAAAATGTAGTCATTGTGAAACAATTTGGTTGCGCATATAAATATTAATTGCATGTGTATAATGACAAAGGAAACCTGAAGATATTTTCCGAGAAAACATTTTTGGTCTGGAGGCATCACCTAGTGCCACATCGTGTTATCTGTCTTTTTCACAATCTCTTGTAGTGTTAGTGTCTCACATCGGAGGCTGCTGACTCCTCCGGCAGTATCTCCAGGTAGAGTGGGATCTGCTCTTGCTCTGAACGGTCCGGAGGGGGCAGGGGTGGGGCTGTGGATTCGGGGCCTGTTGGTCGGGGCAAAACCAGGCTCGGGTGTATTGGGGGGCAGGGCTTAGTTTCTTCGTCTTCAGATGTCTACGGAGCATAAAAGAGTGGAAATCTTATTAGACTGAGGAGTCTGTAGTCACCTTCAGTTCCACTGTCCCTGCCCTCAATTATTTAATTTCAAATGCTATGTTACTGTATGTACAGGAGGTAAAAATGATGAGTATTCTGATGGCAGTTTAGTCGCACTGAATGTCACTGCTCTCTGTAACTTTATCTTTATCAAAACAAGTCTTACTATGTTAGTAGGGAGTGCCAGTGAAAACAATCCTTTTCATTGTCATTGGCACTAGCACCATTGTCATTTGCTGCTAATACAGAATTGAATGACATATTATGAGTTTATCCAAAGCAAATTACGGCTGATTAGCTTCCTCCTTTTTTCCCCAGTGTTCTTGATTCACCAATGAATTAATCGCTGATTCATTTTTTTTAAGCAGGTATGTATGTCAACCGTGACCTCACTTCCATTTTGTGGTGAAGACATGGGGAGTCAACATGGCACAGGAATGCCAGTATTTGCTCAGCCAGTTTTAACATTTTTACATTAATGGCATTTGGCAGACGCTCTTATCCAGAGCGACGTACAGTTGATTAGACGAAGCAGGAGACAATCCTCCCCTGGAGCAATGCAGGGTTAAGGGCCTTGCTCAAGGGCCCAACGGCTGTGCGGATCTTATTGTGGCTACACCGGGATTAGAACCACCGACCTTGTGTGTCCCAGTCATTTACCTTAACCACTACGCTACAGACCGCCCCTACAACAGTCCATCCATCCATCCATCCATTATCTGAACCCGCTTATCCTGAACAGGGTCGCAGGGGGGCTGGAGCCTATCCCAGCATACATTGGGCGAAAGGCAGGAATACACCCTGGACAGGTCGCCAGTCCATCGCAGGGCACACACACCATTCACTCACACACTCATACCTACGGGCAATTTAGACTCTCCAATCAGCCTAACATGCATGTCTTTGGACTGTGGGAGGAAACCAGAGTACCCGGAGGAAACCCACGCAGACACGGGGAGAACATGCAAACTCCGCACAGAGAGGCCCCGGCCGACGGGGATTCGAACCCAGGACCTCCTTGCTGTGAGGCGGCAGTGCTACCCACTGTGCCATCCGTGCCGCCTCCCTACAACAGTCAAGCAATGATAAGAGAGCCAGTGGTTTTGTACGAGACCTTGGAGTTACACGGTTCTATCTGCGTTCTCACTGGGCTCTGAGCAGTTACAGCCTATTTTAAATGTAAACAGTATTTTTACATTGCAAACTTCACACACATATATATTTATAGATATATATATATATATATATATATATATATATATAATATATAGTGTCCTATAAACAACATATTTATGACATTAACTAATTTCTGTTCAATTCTGTAAAAAAAAGTTATATCATTCTTACTATGTATTCTAACAGTAGTACTACCTTTTACCTTTTACCAGAGACTCCCTACTACAAGAGCTTTCAGTCACCGTTGATGGTAAATCTGAATTGGCATTTGTCTCGGTACTGTAGTTCCTGAAGTTGTAGCTGTCTTGGTATGGGTAGTTACAGACTTGGCCTTTCAACCTTGTGTACGGGACAAATGGTCATGGCCTTACAGCCGAACATATATGAATTATACCTCATCTAACGTGTTCCGTTGTTTAAATTCTACGACCTCGATATGCACCGTTTTGTACGTCGCTTTGGATGAAAGCATCTGCTAAATAAAATGTAATGTAATGTAATGTACCTTTTCTCCCTGCGCAGGTTCCGTGGAGACAGGTCCCGTGGAGACAGGTCGGGTGGAGACAGGTCCGGTGGAGACAGGTCGGGTGGAGACAGGTCCCGTGGCGACAGGTCCCGTGGAGACAGGTCCCGTGGAGACAGGCCCGGTGGAGACAGGCCCGGTGGAGACAGGTCCCGTGGAGACAGGTCCGGTGGAGACAGGTCGGGTGGCGACAGGTCCGGTGGAGACAGGTCCCGTGGAGACAGGTCCGGTGGAGACAGGTCCGGTGGAGACAGGTCCCGTGGAGACAGGTCCGGTGGAGACAGGTCCCGTGGAGACAGGTCCGGTGGAGACAGGTCCGGTGTCGGACTTGCATCTGAACAGCAGAGCTCGTTGCAGGGTCTGCTGCATGAGCGAAGATGAGCTTCGCTCCATGTGGCAGGCCTGAGCTCACAACAAGGAGGGAAAAACGATTTAACTGTTAAATAACTATGACTTAACTGGAACTGTGTTCGCTTTTAATTTAGCTAAAGTAATTCAAATGTATTATATTTGCGTCATATAAGGCCAGGCCTGCCTGTAATAAAATGCATTAAAATGTAATTGTGTAGACCAGGGGTGCACAGCAAGGGTCACCCTGGTCTTAGTGAATTAATTGGCTCAATCATATCTTATCTGACATATATATGTGTACCGGCTACAGCTGCCAGACTGCAAGTGTATCCGAATGGTTTTACTGTGCTCAAGAACAGGCTTGAACCAGGGTGATTTATAGATCATTTATTAATCAGCAAATTAAAAACAAGGCAATTGGTTGAAGCAAAAGCCACAGCGCACGCACCCCTGGTTCAGACTGAACCCTCACCTGAATTGCATTATCTTCTTGTGTGTCACTGTCCGTGGGAGGACCAAGTCCGTTTATTTTGGAGTTCCCCTCAGCCACAGCGTTTGAGCTGGTCCTGGGGAGGTGGGTGGGGGACTGGACAGAAAAACGGGTTTGGACAGCAGAGTCAGGCAGAACACGAAGGGCCGGCCACACACACACACACAGATTTAAATTGAGTTTTGTAAGGAGAATCCTGGACGAGGCTCAATCCGTGTCTGCAAAACTGGTCCTGAAACCGTTTTACGGAAACAAGAAACTACCAGTCAGGTAGAGCGCGACCAGTGTGCATTAGAGCATTCATTCATGAATTAGGCTTCGATGATGCTGCTTCCTGACAATCACGCAGGCCTCCGGGCACTGGGACACTGACGCACACTTCTGAGGAAGCTGTTGTGTTCTGTCTTTCTTTCCCTTCCCTGGCAAAAATGTTCCATGGGGTGAACCTCAGCCAATCATTAATGTGAATCCGTACCTTGAGTGCGAGACTGGTCACGGTGGACCATTTGTACTGTAAAGTATATTCAAATACAAATACAAATTCAATTAAATTCCATTTCACAGCAGACTGTCCCAAAGTCGCTTTACAGAGCAACAGAAGGGAAGAAAAAGGTGAAATATCAGCCCAGAGCCCTCAGCCCCCAAATGAGGGAAACAACTCCCTGGTGGGCAGAAAAAGCCTCAAACAGTGGTGAGAAAAAGGGCTTTGGTATAGAAGGTCCTTAGGTATGTTTAAAAAAAAAAATAATGTTTTGAACTGAATTAAGAATTAGGCATGGTTTCATATTTTCCATTCCTATCTAATCTGTAGTATTCAGAACCGGATGATTACTTCTTAACACATTGTTTTCTAGAACAAATTGCACTGAGGACAGCTGTAACCTCAGGGTTTTGTGGGGCAGAGTGTTGATAGCAGTTTTCTTCACTCTAAAAAGCATGTTGGTTATTTTGAAATGTCTTTGGTTTCTTTCTCGCTGGTTGAACCAGTTTTATTTGTTTCGCTTTTTTGGATGTCAAGGGAGTGCGCAGTGGTGGTCATGGCACTTTGAAACTTTCTAAAGAAGGTAAAGGTAATAACCAAAAAGAAAAGAAATGTTGGAAAATGTTGAAAAATGTTTTCCTTCATTACGCCTTTACTTCATTAATAGACACTAACACATATTTCAACATGAACATTTGACTAAGACACATACATAAACAGAACATGTACATACAAACATGATAAACAAAAGTACAACAAACTACAAAAAAGTATTCTAATTGCTCTCTCCATTTTATCCTGATCAAAGGTTGAGTTTTACGCAGATGTGTATAGCCGGGAAAAAAATCTTGCTTACCATGTTCATGGTTACCCAGTCCCACCTGAGTGCAGTCCTGTGGTCCGTCTTGTGTTATGCAGGAGTTTGTAGCTTCATTTCCCTTAGTCTGTTTGGCCTTGAGAACCCTCACCCACAGTCTTCTCTCCGTCTCTGTCTCGAGTCTTTGACATACGCACTAACGCACAGACGCGAAGGATTGCTGGGGTGTGTCTCCTTATATTGTTGTGCTCACCTTGAAGGCATGGCCCATGGCTTTGTGACATGAATGGAATGTCCTCGTTCTTCTTGTATTGGGCGCCATACCCACACATGCGGGAGACGACCAGACACGCCTGCATGCCTGTGTTAGCACTGTGTACAGATCACAGCTGCATGGCTGCATTAGTGCTGTGGACAGACCAGAGCTGCATTAGTGTTGTGTACAGATCACAGCTGCATGGCTGCATGAGTGCTGTGTACAGACCAGAGCTGCATGAGTGTTGTGTACAGACCAGAGCTGCATTAGTGTTGTGTACAGACCAGAGTTGCATTAGTGCTGTGTACAGATCAGAGTTGCATTAGTGCTGTGTACAGATCAGAGTTGCATTAGTGTTGTGTACAGATCAGAGTTGCATTAGTGCTGTGGACAGATCAGAACTGCATTAGTGCTGTGGACAGATCAGAACTGCATTAGTGCTGTGGACAGATCAGAACTGCATGGCTGCATTAGTGTTGTGTACAGAGCAGAGCTGCATTAGTGCTGTGGACAGACCAGAGCTGCATGGCTGCATTAGTGCTGTGGACAGATCAGAACTGCATTAGATAGATAGATAATAGATAGATAGATAGATAGATAGATAGATAGATAGATAGATAGATAGATAGAGTATTTCATTTATCCCCCGAGGGAAATCCTGGCATTACAGCAGCAGTAGCATTCCTGTCAGTAACACAACATAACTTATATCAAAAACACACAAGAGGTAGGTGTCAGTGTGCACGTAGAAAACAAAACGGATAAAAATATATACATACTTAAAAACAATATATAAATATTTTACACAACTCCAACAGTGCTCTTGCGCTGTAGTAACTATCTACTGTGGAGAATATTATATTATATAATACTATTATTATTATTATTATTATTATTATATTTTTTAATATATTTATTTCAGATTTTTCCCTTTTTCTCCCAATTTGGTAGCCAATTGTACCCCGTCTGATCCAATTAGAGCTAGTATTAGATACATCGCCCACACCCCGTCCCTCAGTGGCCCGAAGGAGAGCGACATGCCTTCTTCAAGCCGTCTCGTCTCGTGACTGTGACATAATACTATTATTACTATGCCTGTACACTGCAAGTACAAAATGCAAATGTGCTATGCGGACACACATGTAAATGGTTGGCACATATATAGCGCCTTTATCCAAAGCACTGTACAATTGATGCTTCTCATTCACCCATTCATACACACACTCACACACCAACAGCGATTGGCTGCCATGCAAGGCACCGACCAGCTCGTCAGGAGCATTTGGGGGTTAGGTGTCTTGCTCAGGGACACATGGACACAGCCTGGGCGGGGGATCAAACCGGCAACCCTCCGACTGCCAGACAACTGCTCTTACTGCCTGAGCCATGTCGCCCCCTATATACACACACAGTGTGCAATGTGCATTAGCAATGTGAGCTAATAGTAACTTTATAGGAGGGGAGGGAAGGAGAGGGGGAGTCTCCTCTCTCTGCATGCATGAGAGTTATTGTACATGGTTATTGTGGTGGGCACGAAAGACCTCCTGTCACAGTCTTTACTGCAGAAGAGCTGATGGAGCCTCTGACTGAAAACACTGTTGTCCAGCCAGTAGGTCGTGTCGGGGCTGTGCTGTGTCGCCCATTCTTTTTTTTTTTTTTAAAGATATTTTTTAAGGCCTTTTTCAGCTTTATTGGACAGTATATAGAGACAGGAAGAATGGGGGCGAGAGAGAGGGAAAGACAGGCGACAAATTGTCAGACGGTCGGATTAGAACCGTTGACATCGCGGCTCGCAATGACCATGCGGTCAGTGCTCTACAGGCTGCGCCACCGAGACACCCCCTGTCGCCCATTCTTTTGAGCAGTTTGTTCAGCATCCTCCTCTCCACAACCACCTCCAGGGGCTCCCGAGCAGTCCCCAAGCACAGAGCCAGCTCTCTTAATCAGTTTGTTCAGTTTCTTACAGTCGCCGGCTCTGATGCTGCTGCCCCTACAAGTGGCTGCAAAGAGGCTTGCACTTGCCACCACAGACTGCTCAAAGATATGCAACATCTTGCATATCAGGATCTGAAGAATCTTGTCCAGGTGGACGCCCAGGTATTTGTAGCTGCCCACCCTCTCCACCTCCTCACCCCCAACGGAAATAGGCTTCGGCTCAGTCCTGGTCCTCCCAAAGTCCACAATCATCTAACTAGTCTTAGACATTACATTACATTACATCACATTATTGGCATTTGGCAGACACTCTTATCCAGAGCGACGTACAACAAAGTGCATACCCATAACAAGTGTGCTGAAAGACCCTAGAGGGAAGTACAATTTCAATTGCTACCCATTCAACAAATAAACAAACAACAAAGCAAAAGTGACCAAACTTAACTATCCATTATGGCTTATCACATTTGGTTTAACATCTACACACACATCTCTACTGACATTGTGGCTGATGCCATTGCACCGAAGTCAATTAATTCAGATTTTCAAATGCTTTATGTTCTTTCTGCAATTTTATACATTCAAATTAGCAAATTATTCAG
Source organism: Conger conger (assembly GCF_963514075.1). NCBI lineage: Eukaryota > Metazoa > Chordata > Actinopteri > Anguilliformes > Congridae > Conger > Conger conger. Next base: position 8,761,331 of record NC_083775.1, on the reverse strand, counting down.
TTTACTTTGATGTTTCATTTGTGATACGAATACAAATCTCCCCTCCTTCATTGAAGAAGACTGTTCTCTTGTGCAAGGTCTCTGAGACACATTGAGGAGGAGGTGGTGGTTGTTTCCACACCATGCCACGAAGCGGTCCACCAGTTGCCTGTACTGTATTAGTGCTGTGTACAGATCAGAAATGTATGGCTGCATTAGTGCTGTGTACAGATCACACGACTACTGTCTGTTCTGGCTCCACGGTGGTGGAATGAACTCCCCGTTGAGGTCAGAACTGTAGAATCTCTCCCCACCTTCAAGCACAAACTGAAGACGCACCTCTTCAAGCAGCACCTCTCCCCGTCCCTCCCTACCTCCCTGTGAACCTTAATTGTTGTCTTTCTGTGATTTACTTTTTTGTGTATCGGTATTTTTAGTTGGCTAGGTAAGCAGTGTTTGGCTAGTTAAGTTTGTCACTTTTGCTTTGTTGTCTGTTTGTTTATTTGTTTGTTAAAAAAAATTTTTTTTTAACGAAAATTCAAATAGGCCCTGGTCCTTATCTTTGTTGAACAGGTAGCAGTTGAAATTGTACTTCCCTCTAGGGTCTTTCAGCGCACTTATCCCTGGTTATGGGTATGCACTTTGTTGTACGTCGCTCTGGATAAGAGCGTCTGCCAAATGCCTTTAATGTAATGTAATCACAGCTGCATTAGAGCATGCATTCGTGCTGTGTACAGATCAGAGCTGCTATATATCTTGCACTTTATTAATGTCGTTTGTCAAGCCACCAGCTGCATCGATCTGTATGGTTATAGTTACCGATGCAGAGTGCACATCTGTCATACTCTATGACCTGCGGTTATCAATTTAAAAAATATATATACACTACATATACTGTACATATATGGCTGGCAGCTTGCAAGGTATGTCAATATAAAAAAAAACTCAAAGGATTATTTAATCATTGCGGTTTAGTTCCAGTTTACTTTTTTCCAGAGTGACTTGCACAACTTGCATTCTTTATCATACAAAGTACATACGTTCCTCTAAACATTCTCTCCTTGGAATCTAACAGAGAACATCAGCTACAAGCCCACTTCTCAAAGCCTTATTGCACGTTATTCACTGCCACCCCTTGATATACTTACTTCAGTACCCAACGTGCTGAATTAAAGAAGCTGACAGTGGTTGGTATTTGACTTGTTTCCTTGATGACTTTCCCTTCCCACAGACCGCAGCTTGAGAACTTGCAGAGAACCTTGAAGCACAGTTCCAGAACTTATGCTGCAGACGCGATTTCCGTGTTCCTTCAGTGTGCAAGCTCAAACAAGTATGCATATCACACAATGCAAATTAATTCCATATCCGTTTATACTGCAAGATATTATTTCCAAAAAACAAAACAATTTATTTCAGAAATACCACAACCACAAACACGTCACCTGTTTTTTGTTAATTAAACTATTTACCTAATAAACCTATCTTTGGACAGTCATTCAACTGATGACCATTTCAGGGTTACGTTCAGCCCTGACAAAACGTAGCAAAACGTTTTCGGATTTAATCACGCTTCAGCAAAACAATTTCTACGGACACAAGTGTGGGGCCGGTTAACATGTTTACATAAAAGCCGCTACCTTTAACGATATTTAGTATGTTTATTTAACAATATTATGCCCAAACCTATCTCGGCGCAAGCAAATTATGGATGCCCCAGACTGTCAAAGCCTCGTGACCTACCCATGATACTATCAGCGGATTACTTGTTGATTGACAGGGCGGGTAATCTGAAATCTAACCGGCCAATCATTATGCTTGTTCTAGTAGCCCTCGCCAATGAGGATGGAACCGAGCGAAGAAAGCCGAGGACTTCCGAAAAATGTTTTACGAAGAGGCAGATACGGATATAACTAAAGCGTAGGGAAGAAAGTGCGACGATTTCTGTTTAAGAAGCCTCATCTTGGTTGTGAATACGAAAGCGAAATTTTCTTTTTTTCTCTCCAGTTTGTGTCCATAAATTTAACGATGAATCTTCACAAATTGCATTTCCTCGCTATTTCTTTATTTATTGCTTACAGTGGCGCAGTTATCAGGTAAAAAGTTGCAAAACTTTTAAATGTCTGATCCATTATTCATTTCAGTTGTAATGTAGTAAGTGTTGTTGACTGCTTGCATTTTTTGAAGCATTACACGAGTTTTGAAACGGACTTTTTAAAGCATAGCCATGTACAAGTAATTTTATGTCAATATTCAAAACAATTGAAGTGCATGTATCTGCGGAGCGAATGGGCACGTGCCGATGTAGCCTAGTATTTTTCTACTTCGTAAACTCTTGTATCATTTCAGGTTCATAAATACAAGCCATGTTAGCAAGAATGTCGGTAAAAAACTATGCATGTTGTATCACGACCATAAGGGGAGAAACTCCGTTAGTTCCGTTTTTTAATCGAAATTATTTTATTTTATTCAAACGGGAAGTGAACAACTGGGTGTAACGGCCAGTTGAGTAAATCGTCCAACGGTCGAGGTGGCACTCCTGATGTTGTGTATTCATTTATAACGGGGCGACATGGCTCAGGCAGTAAGAGCAGTCGTCTGGCAGTCGGAGGGTTCCGGTTCGATCCCCCGCCCGGGCTGTGTCGAAGTGTCCCTGAGCAAGACACCTAACCCTCAAATGCTAAGACACCTAACCCCCTATAAATTCCTGCCACATAAATTTACCATTTACCATTTGTAACGGAATCTGCTTCTGTAGAATCCCACTGAAGAAAACGCGGACTCTGCGTCGTCAGCTGTGTGACAATGGAATGACGGTGGATCAGCTTCTGTCCAGGGCGCATGCTGAACACAACCTCGCCACCGACCCCAGCAAGACTGTCCCGGTGGAGAGGCTGACCAACTTCATGGACGTAAGTCTGGGCCACTGGCGGGACGGGGAGAAATTGCAGCAGTAGCTGTACCACTAAGCCTTGGTCACTTTTTGCTGTTACTTGTATTGATTATTGTGGCTCCCCCTTTCGCCAGGCCCAGTATTACGGGGTGATCAGCATCGGCACCCCTCCACAGGAGTTCTCCGTGCTGTTTGATACAGGCTCCTCCAATCTCTGGGTGCCCTCCATCCACTGCTCCTTCTGGGACATTGCCTGCTGTGAGTCTGGGCTACATTACTGTGTGTGTTCCAGTCGTGCAAACAAATATTTTGGCCTTTTTTTTTTACACAAAGTATCTAAATACTATTGTCATGTACTGAATCTAGATTTCAGTTCCTGGACAGATTTGATATTTTAAACAACTAATTGTAATTGTTACAATTTGCAGTTCATACTAAACTGTTAAATGAAGTGTAAGACTTCACTGCAGAAGCCTGTATATATATATATGAACAACGTAGAAATGGAAATGAATAAATGTCAAATATGGATGTGGACACCAATGTCGAAGTTGGTATGTGAAAGGAATCTGGAACAGACACACACACACACACACACACACACACAAAACCGAACCGAGGAACGCTGCAGCTACCATATGGTGAAGCGTTGAGAAGAAACTGGAAAAACTCAAATGCAAAAAGTTTGCTTCATTTTGATGTACTAGCCCATGGCAACACATGCATCCTACTGTGGTTGTAGGACATCAATGGGGGCAAAAATAGCAAATCTGTCATCATGGGAGCACTGCTGTCCCACGCGACTAGCCTCATTACACTGCATTACATTATTGGCATTTAGCCAGAGCGACATACAGTTGATTAGTTGACTAAGCAGGAGACAATCCTCCCCCGGAGCAATGCAGGGTTAAGGGCCTTGCTCAAGGGCCCAACGGCTGTGCGGATCTTATTGTGGCGACACCGGGTATCGAACCGCCGACCTTGCGGGGTCCCAGTCATGTACCTTAGCCACTACTTACTTAGCCCCAGGCAGCAGCCTCAGGAGAGAGCAGCAGGCGTGATGTTACCCCTCTACCCACCTCTAGGGCTCCACCATCGCTACAACTCCGGGAAGTCCAGCTCCTACGTGGCCAACGGGACGAAGTTCTCCATCCAATACGGAAGGGGAAGCATGTCCGGCTACATCAGCCAGGACACCGTCTCCGTGAGTGTCTGCGTCAGTCGGGGTTACGCGGCGGTCCCATCGTGCAGTTCACCCGTCGCCTCCTGTGCCTTTGGCTTACGGAACATTCCATTCCTGGCTTAAAAAAATAAATAAATAAAATGCAGTATTTCACGTTTTTCATGAAATGTACTCGTTATAAAAATATTTTGATGCACAATATCCTACATTGCATTTCATGTTTTTTTTTTTTTTTTTTTTAAATACCAGGTTGTTTTATAATGAAGGATATGGCTCAGACCTGACCCCATCCAGGCTGCACAGTGTTAGTGACGGTGTTAAAATGTCTCCCCTCACCCCATCCAGGCTGCACAGTGTTAGTGACGGTGTTAAAATGTCTCCCCTCACCCCATCCAGGCTGCACAGTGTTAGTGTTAACATGTCTCTCCCCTCACCCCATCCAGACTGCAGTGTTAGTGTTAAAATGTCTCTCCCCCTCACCCCATCCAGACTGCAGTGTTAGTGTTAAAATGTCTCCCCTCACCCCATCCAGGCTGCACAGTGTCAGTGACGGTGTTAAAATGTCTCCCCTCACCCCATCCAGGCTGCACAGTGTTAGTGTTAAAATGTCTCCCTCTCCCCAGTTGGCCGGGCTGGTGGTGCCAGGCCAGCAGTTCGCCGAGGCCGTGACCCAGCCGGGCCTGGTGTTCGCAGTGGCGCGTTTCGACGGGGTGCTGGGGATGGGGTACCCCTCCATCTCGGTCGCCGGCGTCAGGCCCGTGTTCGACACCGCCATGGCCGCCAAGCTTCTGCCTCAGAACATCTTCTCCTTCTACATGAGCAGGTGCGTCTGTGAGGAGCCGCGGTCTAAATGTCGCGGGTGCCCCGGAGGCGATTAAACTGTCAGCGCGCGCTCGGATTTTAACCGCGACGACTCCCGAGGCATGCCGTGAATGTGTGGCACTCTGACGATGAAACGTTAACGCTGCGTCCGTCTTCCTGTGTCTGGTGTGAATCATTCTGTCCGCCGCTACGAGCCTCTCTGTGACCGCGGCTCACATTCGAAGTGTGACCGAATATTTCGGGTACGTTTCCCCGTTCCCGCGTAAGAAACGTTTTAATCTCCGGTGGAATTGGGAGTGTTTTGAATGTCATCCCCCCTCTGCTTTAAAATAAATAAAAATCCTCCCAAATGGTCATGATGGTCACCACGATGGTGTTGGTGAACCGTTCAACCAGGCGACATTGCAGGCTCTGTTTGAAACCACAGCCGAGATGATTTCCATTTAGAAACGTTATCGTCCACGATTACCTTCCGTACTGCCAGTGCCCCTGGTTTTGAGTTGAGGGGAGTCCGTGTGCTTGTTCTCAGGGACCCGAAGGCGGCCGTGGGTGGCGAGCTGGTGCTGGGAGGAGCCGATGCGCAGCACTACGAGGGGCCGCTGCACTACGTCAAGGTCTCTCGCAAGGCCTACTGGCAGATCACCATGGACGGGTGAGGGCCTGCCCGACTGGTGTGTGTGTGTGTGTGCGTGTGTCTACACGTGTGTGTGTGTGTGTGTGTGTGTGTGGGCGTGCGTGTCTGCGCGTTTGTCTGCGCGTGTGTGTCTGCGCGTGTGTCTGCCCGACTGCTGTGTGTTTACACGTGTGTGTGTGTCTGCGCAAGTGTGAGTGCCTGCACGAGTGTGCGCATGTCTGCGCGAATGTGTGCGCGCATGTCTGCGCGAGTGTGCGTGTATGCGCGAGTGTGTGTGTGTCTGCGCGAGTGTGTGTGTGTGCATGTCTGCGCGAATGTGTGTGCGTGTCTGTGCGAGTGTGCATGTCTGCGCAAATGTGTGTGTGTCTGCGCGAGTGTGCGTGTCTGCGTGTGCATGTCTGCGCGAATGTATGTCTCTGCGTGTGTGCCTGCTTGCGCGCATGTGTCTGCGCGCGTGTTTATGTCAGCGCGTGTGTGCCTGCGCGTGTGTGTGTGCATGTCTGCACGTGTGTGCGCGCACGCGTGTGTGTGTATGGGTGCGTCCATCTGTGCTGGCGGTTTCACTGGCCATTAATCTGCCCTGCCAGGGTATCTGTTGGGAATCAGCTGGCCCTCTGCAAGGGTGGTTGCCAGGCGATTGTCGACACGGGAACCTCCATGATCACAGGGCCCGTAGACGAAGTCAGAGCGCTGCAGAAAGCCATCGGGGCCTTGCCTCTGCTGATGGGGGAGGTGAGGAGTGGAGCCTGGAGAGCCAATAACCAATAGACATGCACACTAGGACCTCACTAACCAATGAACATTCACCGGAGGGCCTCACTAACCAATGAGCATGCAGCGGTTGGTGTGTCTGCCATAGATGAGTCTCCCCATGCGTGTCTGCCATTGTGTGCATTGTGATTGGTTTCTCTTCTGCGTTTTCTAGTATTTGATCGACTGCAAGAAGATCCCGTCTCTCCCCGTCATTTCTCTCACTCTGGGGGGGAAGCAGTTCAACCTGACCGGGGAGGACTACATCCTGAAGGTGAGCCAGCCCCCTCCCAAATGGCACGAGTCATAATCACTCGGCCCCATTAAGACCCGGTCACAGCAGGACAGGGTAACAATGGTGTCCACTGTGGGGGCCCCTAATGTGATCTCCGGCCTCTCGTGACCGCAGGAATCCCAGCTGGGAGTGTCCATCTGCCTGTCCGGCTTCATGGCCATGGACATCCCGCCTCCGGCCGGGCCCCTGTGGATCCTGGGAGACGTGTTCATCGGGCGCTACTACAGCGTGTTCGACCGGGACGCCGACCGCCTGGGCTTCGCCCCCGCCAAATAGAGAGGGGGGGGGGGGTACTGCCACTGAGGAGGAGAGGGGGAGAGGGGGAGAGGAGGGGGAAAGGAAGAGGAGAGGAGGAGAGGAGGGGGGAGCAGGGGAGAGGAGGGGGAAAGGAAGGGGAAAGGAAGAGGAGAGGAGGAGGAGGAGGAGGAGGAGGAGGAGGGGGGAGCAGGGGAGAGGAGGGGGAAAGGAAGGGGAGAGGAGAGGAGGAGAGGAGGGGGGAGCGGGGGAGAGGAGGGGGAAAGGAAGAGGAGAGGAGGAGGAGGAGGGGGGGAGCAGAGGAGAGGAGGAGGGGGGAGCAGGGGAGAGGAGGGGGAAAGGGAGAGGAGGAGGAGGAGAGGAGGAGGAGGAGGAAGTGAGGGGTACAAAGACTACCCAAAAAGGGAAGAGCCAGGATTGTTCCGCTCCTCTCGGAATCCATTCCGCTTTTCGGTTGCTTGTGTTGCGGCTTGCTACCATCAGCGCTATGAAATGCCACAGGATGATTTGGGAAATTAAATACCAGATTAATCTATGCAATTTATTTCATAATGGATTTCTTCGTTTTGTTTTATTTTGCTTTTGTGAAGATCAATAAAGCTAGCGCTGGTTTTTAAAGGATGAGCCGACTGTTGTGAAGTTGAAACCGTTGACCCCATCACAGTGAAAGGACACTTGCACTGTCATGAGAGGTTTTGGGGAAGTGTTGACTGACTGACGTCCTGTGGCTCTTGATTTTGGGGGAAGCGTTGGCAAAGCTGCGGTTGAGCAATATTATACAGTCAGGGAAAAAAAAAAGCTCTTTGGCTGTCGATCAATTTTACACTGCGGTGAACGGATCAATATTAAACTGTGGGTGACCAGTTAAATTAGGTTTGTGGGAGGAAGAGGAGAAAGATGTGGAAGAGATGCTGTAATTGAAATGTTAAATGTGTACGCAAATTAATCCCTGTAAATTAATTTATTTTGTGAACTTGGACATCAACAGAAAAGTTATCCATCTTTAAACTACAATTTGTTCAATGTTTGTATATGTCCCACTTATTTAGATCAGGATTAAATGGGAAAAATTATTAAATAAAATTACGTTTTGATTAAAATTGCGGAAACGTTGGCCTGTATTTTTGAAGGCATTGTGTGATCATTTTATGAAGTGGGAAAAGTATGGGGACAAGTCAACTCTCCAACAGAAATTTATTGCAACAGCAGCACACTGGTATAATGAACAGAGTTGTTCATGTAACATGCGTTTCCATAGTCTGCCTGCAGCCACGCCGGACACGACCGGAGTAGGACGTTTCAGATTTCACACCCAGATTCTTCAGGAACACACTCCTGCTATAGATTACATTTGAGATGCCAAATAATGGATGCATACAGTTTGTGATAGCCAGTCTGACCTAATGTTCAGCAAAAAAAAAAAAAAAGATACGTTTTTGGTGGGCTAGCAGCACAAACCTTTAACTTGCAACGGTTTCAACAGGACAATAGGAACATAATTTTGACAATTACCACACAAACTAGACTGGCCTCATTTTACTGACGGACACGACCCGATTGAAATCTTTCCATCAGATAATGATATGAAATACTAAGGCAATTTATGAAGCACTGGCCAAAAAAATTGTCAGAGTAAGAGTAAGAGCACTATGACTGACCTTCTGGTGACACAAACTTACTTTCTAGAAAACGGAACCAAATTTCCCAACCACACATTTATGCTTGGAAGAGACGACCAAGAAGCCCGTGGCTCAATCCGTTATCGAGCGTGGCTTTTTACGGCAGCCCTGTAAAAGTCACGATTCCAGAAGATTCCAGAGCACCCGGCACGTTTCTCTTCAAAGGGCCTGTTCTGGGGACAGGTAGGCTCAACACAACAGATTGTGGAGTTGAAGCCCTTTTGTGTGGGACGGTGGAGGGTCCAGAGAGTCCACAGAGATGGGTTTCAGGGGCACGGCGTGGAGGAGGGCGGTCGTGGAGTGGAGTAGTGTGCAGTTTCCGGCTAAAAGGGTCGCACCCCCAGTGTGCGTTCTTGACCCATAAGGCCCTGGCTGAAGCTGGGTTGTGTCAGGCATCAGATAAGCAGCTCTCTGCTACAACCATCCAAACCAAACAGTGACTACTCACCCCTCACACACACTCCCTGACACTCCCAACTGTCACAAACAGCCCCCCCCACCCTCCCTGACAATCCAACTGTCACAAACAGCCCCCCACCCTGCCTGACAATCCAACTGTCACAAACAGCCCCCCACCCTCCCTGACAATCCAACTGTCACAAACAGCCCCGCACCCTCAAAATTTGAAGACAGGACAAAAATGACATACAAAGCTCATATTTCAAGAAGAAAAAAAAGAAAGATTCATTGGAACATTCATTCAAGCCGTGATTCAGAGACGAATGAAGTGAACCTCAGCAGCATTTCAGTCGCCTGGGCGGGCAGCGAATCGCCGGCATCATAACCTTCGCCATGAAAGCGCCGGGCGAGCGGCCCGTATTTCCCTGAACAGCAGCACAAAAACATTTTAAAACCGTGCAAGGGCCCAGGTCGCTAGACCGCCGTCCACTGCAGACACAAGCCCTGCATTTCACGCTACGCAGGAATGGCGGAAGGACCAGGACCGGGGTGGGGGGAGAGACGAGCAGAAAGGGCGGGGCCGTAACGACTCCCATCTCGGATCGAGACTTTCCAGAGAGGATTTTTTAAAGTCCACACATTTTTTCCAGTGTCCGTACCACAGTGGATCACTGTTTATGTAAACAAAACGTGGCATTGTTGTGTAGCGAACAAGTACTCTCCTTGTCTCTCTTGCACCCTCATTTTGGTTATACCCACACAATAAATAAAAAAATACTTGTTTCCATACATTATTACACATACATTTATTAAACATAGGTTGCTGCCCCCCCCCCCTCCTGTAACTGAGACTATGTTCATTAAAAATAAATTAAAATCTTTTCAATACTACATTTGGGTGAAAGATGAGAGATGGCTTCAGGCTGAGGTGTGATGTGGTATAAATCCATTGTTTTATTTTTATCCCAGGGGTTGCATCAATGCAGTAGTCAAGAGAAATCTTCCCATTTTTAATTGTTTTTTTTAAATCCAGGACTGGACACAGAGCTCCATGTGGGCAGTGCGAAACAGAAGACAGGAAAAACGTGCTACAGTTTAAAGTACGGACAAATTCAAACGCCGCTCATCCACTGTTCCCGGGTCCCTTCGCAGGTCGCCTGTTGCCATTGACAACGGTTGCTGGCCGCATTTCAGAAATAGCGTTGCTAAAGAGCCCACAGTCAGCTTCCTGCATCGTGACACCTCAGGAAACGCACTGCGAAGTGTCAAAATGGCAAGGGTTGAGGGTTGACATCGGAAAAACCTCGCAAGAAACCACACAGAACATTTCTGTTATTAGTCACTTTTTAGAGGTCTGCCCCTACCTCGCCAAAGATTTTTATCTACCAAGATCTTAACTTTGATCTTTTGTACGTGTGAAGTTGCAAATAACCTTTTCGTTGTAGTGGAAGTAGCTCGGGTTTTTTTTATTTAAAAAAATGCATAACCTTTTTTTTAAAACACATTTTCCTTATGTGACAATGCGTTTACCTATTGATCCATGCAATTTTTTTGGTAATTTGACCAGAAATGTCAAACTACTCCACCTGTGCGCACACACACACACACACACACACACACTTTCCCTGTAGAAATGGTATCTATCGGCAAAATAATGGGGCGTGACTTGCAGCTCTACTGTTCAGTTTTGAGATCAAAATTAAAATATACCCATCATTCACAGGGCTTCCTGCTGTTCGTGATCCCTTGGCTTACAGCTAATCTCATGCCTCGCGTAACACAATCACCATTGTAACTCCAGGATTAGCCCCGTCAACAAAGTCTCCATCCATCCAGATGGGACCAATATGCTTTAAAGTGAACAAAACGGCCCAATAAATGTTTTAGGTTCTATTGGGGAATGATATATTTTTTAAATTATTACTTATTTTCAGCAGCTCAGACACCAAGGAAGCAAAAGTGTGTTCAGGCAGCCGGTGGAAATCCCCACTAATACACTTTCATCTCAGAAACAGGAAGTGACCTTCACACATGGGCTGCATCACACTGGCCGTCTGACCACAAGTGAACTGAGACACCGTTTTCAGGAGCTGTGGTTACAACAGCCCATTGAACCCAACCCACAAAGCGTTTCTTTCTGACTGGATGTCACCTGTTCTCTGTCCTCAGGTCTCCTGTGCCCTGTTCTCGCTCGAGTGCTGTCAAATGCTTTGGGTTTGAAAGGGGAAAAAAAGGCCGGCAGAGTTACAGCCATTGAGATGGAATCATGGGGTGAAAACCCGCACACTCATAACACACAAGCTGGAGCATAAATACAAAAACAAAAACCTTAAAAAACGCGAACAGAAATATGAAATGTATCTGTTGGCAGAGGCATCGTGGGAAATTCTCCCTCACAGTGAGAAATGTACAAGACCTCTCCTCTGAGGGAGTGCTGGAGAGACCTTCCCGTGTTCCTAAAGACCCTGAAGCCAGCCGAGCGGGTTTGGGGGGTGGGTGGGGGGGGGGTCACGCGGTCCGCAGGAGGCCCTCGGGGTCGGACAGGGCGCAGTACAGCGTGTAGCCCAGCTCGTCCACCTCCTGCGGGGTGAGCTCGCAGAACAGGTCCACCCTGGGGCAGAGGGCGCAGGGCAGCCTCCCGGCCTCCAGGTGTCCCACCAGCGCGCGCAGCAGCTCCAGGAAGCGCTCGGCCAGCGCGCCCTGGCCCCAGTCCCCCGGGCCCTCGGCGAGCGGCAGCAGGGCGCTGGTGAGCTGCCCGGCGCCGAGGCGGGACAGGGCGGGCGTGAGCTTGCACACGGCCTTCAGCACCTTCAGGCACTGGCAGCGGCAGCCGCCGTCCTCCTGGTCCAGCGCGCGCAGCCGGGCGGTCTCGGCCGCGCGGAAGCTCTGCCGCCACAGGTTCTCGTGCCGCTCCGCGCGGCGGTGGGGCCTGGCCGCCAGCGACAGGCCGTCGTCCAGCGCCAGCAGCGGGAGCACGTCCACCACCAGCCGGCGCTCCCGCTCGTACTGCACCTCCAGCGCCAGCGACTCCGCCGGCACCGCCGGCCGGATCACGTAGTCCAGCACGCTGCCGATGGCCGGCCAGTTGATGGAGCCGGCCACCAGCTTGCGGAAGACCTCCAGCACGCTCTTCGGGGAGAGGTAGCCCCCCACCAGGCAGCGGTCCCAGTAGCTGCTCCCCCGGGGGAAGTACTCCAGGTTCTCCCGCCGCACCAGCCAGAAGCCCGGCACGTTCATGATGGTGTCCTCCCCCGGGACGGGCGACCACAGGTTCTTCTCCAGCACCAGGGGAACGATCAGCTGGGCGTGGTCCGCCGTCACCACCTGGAACAGAGGTGGGGGCGGGTCAGAACCACACGCCCGGGCGCCTGACACGCCACAACCCACCCCTACAGCGCAGTCCGGACGTATGCGGACAACAGCGGTACAATTTCCGTTCTTTTGGCTCCGGCGCATTGGAGCTGAAATGGATACGACGTTATGGATATGAAGTTAAAGGTGCAGACTGGCACCTTCAGTTTGAGGGCCTTTACATCCATGTTGGGTGATCAGTGGTGGAATTACATCCGTGTTCATACAGACCAAAAGTAATCAGACAGTTGGCCTCTCAGATTAGGCAGGTGTACTCAATCACTTCCACAGTGCAGGTATAAGAAAGCTGCACATTTGCATTTGTTCCAATTTTAGGAGCATGAGCTGCAGAAAAATCTGTCTTAACTGGGAAAAAAAGATACTACTAACTGGGATGTACTGGGGTATGAAACCTTTAAACTTAGGAGCAAGGATCTTGTATAAAAAATGTTAGCTATGTTAAGAGCTAATTTTATGGTGAATAAGAGCTTCTACTGAAGACATTTCACAAGGGAAACCATGGTAACTGACATTACAAATGCAGGGAAAAGTCCAACAGAGCTACATAAGAGATTAACATGGTTATTTGTCATGTAGCTGTGTACAACTTCATCAGATAAATCTGACACTTGCAACATCTGTGACCGTGGAATTTCCCTCTGAAACATGGAACAGGAACAGAAGCACAGGAAACCATAAACCCAATACCCTGCCTGCCCCCGTCCTGACCTGCCCCCGCCCCCTTCCTGCCCCGCCCCTGCCCCTGCCCCCGTCCTGTCCTGTCCTGACCCCGTCCTGTCCTGTCTTGTCCTGTCCTGACCCCATCCTGTCCTGTCCTGCCTGCCCCTGTCCTGCCCCGCCCCTGCTCCGCCCCTGCCCTGTCCTGTCCTGACCCCGTCCTGTCCTGTCCTGTCCTGCCCCTCCCCTGCCCTTGTCCCACCCCTGCCCCTGCCCCTGCCCCGCCCCTGCCCTGTCCTGTCCTGACCCCATCCTGTCCTGTCCTGCCCTGCCCCTGTCCTGCCCCGCCCCTGCTCCGCCCCTGCCCTGTCCTGTCCTGACCCCGTCCTGTCCTGTCCTGTCCTGTCCTGCCCCTGCCCCTGCCCCGCCCCTGTCCGCCCCAGCCCGCTCCCGGCCGGTACCTGCAGGTCGTCGTAGAGGCTCCCGCTCAGGTACATCTCCCTGAGGGGCATGTCGGGCAGCTTGGCGCGCAGGAAGGTGCGGAGCTCGGCGCAGATGTCCAGGGCGGCCCGGCGGGCGGCGGCCTGCTCCTCCGCGGGGATCAGCACGCGCTGGCGGTAAAAGGACCACAGCCGCTCCTGCAGGGAGAGGCGCAGCCGCGCCCGGTGGAGGTCCCCCGGCCCCGCCCCGGCCCCCCGCCGCGGGACCCTCCGCCCGCGGTCTGGGGTGGGACGCGTGAGGAGAGGGAGAACACAACGGGAGCAGCCTTTAGTCTGTAGCCAGGTGCTAAATGGTCTAATGGTTGTCATTTATCCAAAGCGCTGTACAATTGATGCTTCTCCATTCACCCATTCATACACACACTCACACACCGACGGCGATTGGCTGCCATGCAAGGCACCGAACAGCTCGTCAGGAGCATTTGGGGGTTAGGTGTCTTGCTCAGGGACACTTCGACACAGCCCGGGCGGGGGATCGAACCGGCAACCCTCCGACTGCCAGACGACTGCTCTTACTGCCTGAGCCATGTCGCCCCCTGTGCAGGCGCTACACAGGACTACCGCCACATTAACCACCGCCAACACACTGACCTGCTAGGGGCAGCCTGTAGTGAAATGGCTGAGGTACATGCCTGGGTCAAACCCCGGTGTAGCCACAATAAGATCCGCACAGCCGTCGGGCCCTTGAGCAAGGCCCTTAACCCTGCATTGCTCCAGGGGAGGATTGTCTCCTGCTTAGTCTAATCAACTGTAAGTCGCTTTGGATACAAACATAAGCCAAATGATATGTAATAGAATCTAATGTAATATAGTCTAGTGGCCGTGGCCCTAGTCCTTATCTTCGTGGTAAAGTTAGCAGTTGAAATTCTTTCAGCGCACTTATCCCTGGTTATAGGTATGAACTTTGCACACGTCGCTCTGGATAAGAGCGTCTGCCAAATGCCATTAATGTAATGTAGTGCCCTGGAAGGCTGGTGGTTCAAGCCCTAGTTTAGCCACAATAAGATCAGTGCAACTGTTGGGCCCTTAACCCTATTATTATTTTATCTTTTAATAATTTGCTTGTTATGGGGAAGGGGTTGTGGGTAGGATGCAGTTGCGGCAGCTAACACTATAATCCTAACAGGGAAGTGAGACTGCGTAATCAAAACTAGATAACGGCTCTAAAAACTGTGAATGACAAAATAGCCTGTATTTCCCCCAAACATTGTGCAACACCCACAATGACAGGCGGTCAGCCAGGGGACACACGGACCGCCCACTCATCTGCAGAACCCCCCTCAATTATCTGTCGCTTCAATCCTACTCGTGTTGCAACTGGTTGTTTGTTTAAGCTGACCTTTTCACTGTTGCACCTTTTTGTTCGACAACTGAGGGACTCGCCGACATTGCTCAACCGTCACATGAACTACTAAAGCTGTAGACAGTGTTCAGAAACGGCCGATGGTGGCCATTCAGAACCTGAGCACACAGACGATTTACATTCCTCGGTGCCTGGAACAACAATATCAGAGCAAATAAACGTGCCCATATGAAAGAGTCAATTCAGCTGGATTATTATTATTTGTAAAACGCTGTTCACAGAGGAGTGTCAAAGACCCAGAGGAACAGTAGGGAAATACCAGCCCTGAGCCCACAGATAGTGGACGAATTCAAAAACGAAAACCCCCTAGCGGAAAACCCGCAAACGGTAGCAAGAAAAAACTGCCCGAATGTTGAGGAACACGGCGATAGAGGGATGCCCATCCTCCGCTGGCCTAAAGGTTGAGTTGGTAACAGGTGAGGTATACAGAGGCGTAAGTGCACTCCTTCACACCCACAATTACACAAACCAAAGGGAAGAGACAAAACCAAAAACACTGGATTCACACTAGGTTGTCGCGATGTAGCTTAAAAAAGCACCACAACGGAACAATACAAGAGCTCCACCGCCAAACTGTCGTTTAGCGTTTATTTTAAAACATTTTATGTAGCCCTGATTTCACTACACAGTCCTACATCCCTGTGAGGATTATTACACTACAAATAGTAAATGTCTGCATCTATATAGCGCCTCTATCCGAAGCGCTGTGCAATTGAAGCTCGCTCCCTGCTCCACTCTGAACTCAGACCGCGAGGCCCCGCAGCATCAGAACGAGTCGCGTGATCGCGCTGCCGATTGGCCGTCTTATCAACACCCAGCAGGCAGCAGCGATGTTCCTGGAAGCGCTTCACAACGCCGCTGACGTGTGGTTGTTTACGAACGCATCAATTACGACTAAAGGGGAAAAAAAAGAAACGATCACGGATACTCACCACGGCGGTGGTTTTTCGAATTTCATGTATATATATTTTTTTAAACCCCCAAAAAACCCAAGATTCGATACATCCTGCAGCCCTAACACACGCATACACACACATCCAGGCACATAACAGTGCTTGCACTGGGGGAAGTGGGTTAAAAGCCACCAGTAACAGCTCAGTGCAGCAGGCACTACACAGGCCTACCGCCACATTAACCACCGCCAACACATTGACCTGCTAGGGGCAGCCTGAAGTGAATTGGCAGAGGTACATGCCTGGGACTGGTGTTTGGGCCCTTGAGGCCCTTAACCCCCACATCGCTCCCCGGACACGGCACTGTGGCTGCCCACTGCCCCTAAGTAACGAGGATGGCTGAAATGCAGAGCACACACTACCCCGCGGGGATAAATAAAAAGCATATGCAGAAAGTGGCCGTTGACGGGCGGTTTACCTGGTTCAAAGGCGTTGGAGGAAGTAGGTAGTGTCTGCAGAGACCGGCTCACTGTAGACTTCATGTCGTGGTTCAGTAGCCGCGGCGACGACCCCAGCCAATTAGGTTCCTCCCAGCTCCGTTTTCCACCGGGCTCCATCTTGTGGGTGGGGCTAGTGGGAGCGCTTACGGTCCGATCGTACATCTGAGAAATGAGTCCGCAGAACACAAGGTTCGTCCCGATTGGCGGAGATAGATCACCGATTACATGATAACGAATGTTTTTTATTTGAGCCAGCAAATATTTTACCTCACCGCTTGCTTTTTTTTTTTTACCTGCTTTTTTTGGACGTTGGGGCCAGTATTTTTGCTGAATTTTCCGTCCATTTATCTGTAAAGCATCTGTGAGACAGTTGATTTCTCTCCATCAGGCCATGAGATTTAAGGGGTAAAACTGCTGTGATTACAACCCTGAATATGGCCCTAAAAACTGCTGTGATAAAGGATAAAGTCACACATAAACACAGCCTCCTTCTCAGACCCAATTTGAAAACGGAACAGCCTGCCTCCTCTTTGCCGTGTTGGATCCAAACTCAGCTGGTGAAGCTAAAGAAGGGGTTATATTTAAGAGCTGCTAGGACTCACTCGTATGACTGGAACGAAGGGGTTATATTTCAGAGTTTGACTGGAATGAAGCGGTTATATTTCAGAGTTTGACCGGAATGAAGGGTTTTATATTTCAGAGTTTGACCGGAATGAAGGGTTTATATTTCAGAGTTTGACCGGAATGAAGGGGTTATATTTCAGAGTTTGACCGGAATGAAGGGGTTATATTTCAGTTTGACTGGAATGAAGGGTTTTATATTTCAGAGTTTGACTGGAATGAAGGGGTTATATTTCAGAGTTTGACTGGAATGAAGGGGTTATATCTCAGAGTTTGACTGGAATGAAGGGTTTTATATTTCAGAGTTTGACTGGAATGAAGGGGTTATATTTCAGTTTGACTGGAATGAAGGGTTTTATATCTCAGAGTTTGACTGGAATGAAGGGGTTATATTTCAGAGTTTGACTGGAATGAAGGGTTTTATATTTCAGAGTTTGACTGGAATGAAGGGGTTATATCTCAGAGTTTGACTGGAATGAAGGGGTTATATCTCAGAGTTTGACTGGAATGAAGGGGTTATATCTCAGAGTTTGACTGGAATGAAGGGTTTATATTTCAGAGTTTGACCGGAATGAAGGGGTTATATTTCAGAGTTTGACTGGAATGAAGGGGTTATATTTCAGAGTTTGACTGGAATGAAGGGTTATATTTCAGAGTTTGACTGGAATGAAGGGGTTATATTTCAGAGTTTGACTGGAATGAAGGGGTTATATCTCAGAGTTTGACTGGAATGAAGGTGTTATATTTCAGAGTTTGACTGGAATGAAGGGGTTATATCTCAGAGTTTGACTGGAATGAAGGGGTTATATTTCAGAGTTTGACTGGAATGAAGGGGTTATATTTCAGAGTTTGACAGGAATGAAGGGGTTATAGGTTATAGGGGTGAGGGCTAGGACTCACTCGTTTGACTGCCAGTGTGGCGATGCCAAGCATGGCGGCCCCTCCAACCCCCAGCACCAGCTTGGCGTTGGACAGGACGAAGTCGATGGCCGTCCCCATCCCGTTATCATCTCTCTTCCCCTTCCGGTCGCCGTTAACCCCCGCCATCTTCCGCTGAGAAGGGAGAGGAGGACATGGAGGGAGGGAGAGTGGGGAAGAGAGGGAGAGTGTAAATTTGCTGTAAGATAAAGCTTTATTGATGATGCACTTACACTAGCTGGTGCAGGAATGTTGAGTCAGGTCTGACATTAAGACTCAGGATCGGAGGTCGGCAATGCAGCTAAAAAAAATAAGATCGTGATTCTTTCTGATGTTAGAGCACGATGCATATCAGTATATCATATTTAATAAACAAAATATCTGTGAGAAATGTTTTTCGTGCCCAAGACTGTTCTGTGGATATCATAAAATCGTTGTATCGCCCATGTCTACTCTGGTGGATGCACTCCTGTGTTCCATCAGCATAACTTTAGCCAAGTCATTCTGGATGGGAGCACCTGTTAAATTAATGTAATGCAAAGCCCAAACTTACTAGCTTCTTACTAGCTAAAGAATCACCATTTTGGAAGTTACAGCTGGGAAACATGTATTCACTGTAGTAAGTAAAGATTTTGTGGAAGTACGCCAATCTGTTCTTTGACAAGAAATATGAAAACATTACGATACACACAGAGGAATGCAGCTGCCAACTGAATAAATATTAAAGCAGTATTAGAACTTGTCAGGTGATTGTCTATCTAAAAATATAAAGTTGGGCTTTAAGCGTATAATGCTCTGGATTTTTTTTTATCGTAAGAGGACAGTAAATGCCTTTTTAGGCCAATTCTTCTTTGTGTGCTTTTATGAACAGAATTAATCTCATCAGTGCTTGTGCAACCCTCGTCAAATATTTGATGAACGTTAGTTCCTGATATTAACGTTTAATGCATTACTGGTCTTAAGATGAGGAATTACAGCATGTGACCGGACAAAGATGTCTGGTGAGTTTCTGGTTTAATGTGTAAGCCAAATACGCACTAGTAACAGCAGCTTATTGTACCGATAGTGAGCTTTTTTTTTCCTTATCCGGCTGGGAGAGGTACAATATATCGAGGGCACCAAAGCACTGACATAGACGGCTTTATGAGTGACATGCAGCAGCCACTCAACGAGGGGGCCTCAGGAAGGGGCCGGGGTGGGTCTTGAGAAGACAGGAACTTATTAAACGCTTCGGTCACAAAACATCAAGACATAATAAATTATATGCATTTTTTGGCAACGCATTTCTTTGTAATCAGTGTCATGCTTTCATGGGGTAAAACGGATTAAACGTGACCAAGTGCTTTGGACAGTGTTCAGACGGAGTCGCGATAATGACAGGCAGACAGACTGTTCTCATGTCTCCTGTAGGGGTGGAATATAATAACCCACTGTGCACAGAAATACTCCATTCACACTCACATACCAATGGCAGTCTGAGGGATGACAGTTCGATTCCCACCCTGGGTGTGTCGAAGTGTCCCTGAGCAAGACACCTAACCCCTAAATGCTCCTGATGCGCGGCATGCCTTTGCATAGTAGCTAATCGCCTTTGGTGTGTGTGTGTGTGTGTGTGTGTGTGTATAAATGGGTGAATGAGAAGCATCAATTGTACAGCGCTTTGGATAAAGGTGCTATATAAATGCCAACATTTACCATTTACAAGGACCAAATGAGTGACAATGCTAGTTAAGAAGATCAATAGGCTGAAAGGATTAGTTTACGTAGATCAGAGACATAGCCAAAGCATTGGGTCTGTCAAAATTATGAATTTTGTACACAGTTAAAAAAAAACAAAAAAAAAACATGAACACGCTCAGCAATAGCAACCTGGTAGACCACGGAACACCGCAGGAGTGAATAACCCAAGAATAATCTACACTATAAATTGTGCATCAACTGTCGAACAGATCAAGAACACTCTCCAGGATGTGGGCATAGATATGTCATGACTACCATGAAAAGAAGGCCACACCAGCATGCAGATGCACACCAGTACATAAATAACAAGTACATTAAAAAACATTAAAGAAAGACAGATGAGTATCCCTGTACCAAAGTGATGGAAAGAGGAACGTGGAGAAAGAAAGGAACCGCTTAAGTTCCAAAGCATCCATTACATTACATTACATTAATGGCATTTGGCAGACGCTCTTATCCAGAGCGATGTACAGTTGATTACACTAAGCAGGAGACAATCCTCCCCTGGAGCAATGCAGGGTTAAGGGCCTTGCTCAAGGGCCCAATGGCTGTGCTGATCTCATTGTGGCTACACCGGGGATCGAACCACCGACCTTGCAGGTGCCATGTACCTTAACCACTACGCTACAGGCCATCCCCACAGTGAAGGATGGTGGAGGTAGTGTAATGGCTTGACCATGTATGGTGGCCATTGAAACTGGATCACTCGTCTCCATTGATCATTTGTCCAATTTCTTTTGCTCTTCTAAAATGGGCCATAGTTCCTACACAATCGCCCAACATAGATGTGAACACAGACAGTCTGCATTTCAACCTGTTCAACTGTTCCAATAATTTTGCATTTAAACATATGCATGAAGCCATTTTTGGCTTATAAGACAGCAGACAGACAACTAAAATAATAAAATACTGACATCGCAACCTGCACTGGGTTCGAGGTGTGTCAAAATACATTCCAATAGATATACATGTAGGCCTCAATTCATTGAGCAGGAGTGGCACATGGTAACGAATGCATCATACTTTCCGTATCGGAACTTGCGTTAATGTCTCAGAAATAGCAACTGCATAAATGCAAAAAGGAAAAGGCCATCAGGTGGACATTTGCAGTGCCCAAGTGATCTCAATTAGACTCCATCCATCCATTATCTGAACCCGCTTATCCTGATCAGGGTCGCAGGGGGGCTGGAGCCTATCCCAACATACATTGGGCGAAAGGCAGGAATACACCCTGGACAGGTCGCCATTCTATCGCAGGGCACACACACCATTCACTCACACACTCACACCCACAGGCAATTTAGACTCTCCAATCAGCCTAACGTGCATGTCTTTGGACTGTGGGAGGAAACCCACGCAGACACGGGGAGAAGATGCAAACTCCGCACAGAGAGGCCCCGGCCGACGGGGATTCGAACCCAGGACCTCCTTGCCGTGAGACGGCAGTGCTACCCACTGCACCAATTAGACTCTAAAAAGGAAATTTTACTAACTTTATTATTATTCTTTTTTTATTTTTTTTTTTATATAGTTTAAAACAACCCATGGAGAGAAAGCAGGAAATGGTCTTAAAAAAGAAAATGACATTTCCTGCTTACCTGAAATTGGTCCAAGACCAGACTCTATAAAGTCCTAGAGGGACGGCAGATAGTCGAAACAATGACGGCACCTAGACCAGTCCCCCGAGCCGGCTGTTGAGGAAGAACTGGCCCCTCTTGAGCGCGTCCTCCTTGTCCTGCAAGGCGGTCAGGTCTTGGCAGCGCCGGAACTCCCGCGCCACTGCGCGCCGGTAGTAGTTGCGGTCGGTGTACTGCAGGTGGCGCCCTGCGCGGAGCAGCGCTCTGTACAGCTCCAGCACCGCCCCCCGAGACCAGCCGCCCATCAGGGACCGCACATCGGCAGGTGGTCCCTCTCACCTGCTACACACACACACAGACAAGACACCAGCGCATTACTTACGATGAGCTCGGCCATATCAGCGCAGACCGGTTCTTTGGTGAATTTGGTATTCAACCACATATAAGTATTCGTATGGGGCGGCCTGTAGCGTAGTGGTTAAGGTAAATGGCCGGGACACGCAAGGTCGGTGGTTCTAATCCTGGTGTAGCCACAATCAGATCCGCACAGCCGTTGGGCCCTTGAGCAAGGCCCTTAAACCCTGCATTGCTCCAGGGGAGGACTGTCTCCTGCTTAGTCTAAGCAACTGTACATCGCTCTGGATAAGAGCGTCTGCCAAAATGCCAGTAATGCAATGTTTGGGTGTTACTGAATCTATGCTTATGTTATTATAAGGGGGCAAATGGCTCCTGGATAATTATAGATAAGAACAACTCTTAACTGCGGTGAGAGCAAATGACAGGATCACTGGCAAGTGCGTTTATCAATCGTGTCTGTATTGACGAAAATCTAAGACTGTACTTCAAGTGCCAGTAGAATACACCCACACATACATAGTTTCGTGTGATTAACGTCACAAAGAACGTGTAATGAAAACTAGTTTAATGTGAAACGGTTTCTAATACTAGTTGAAACGTCACTAAGATTCACTTTGATTTCGCAATAACAATATTAGTAAGTGCAGTAAGTTATTCAAGTATGCATTACCAAGTAAAATACAAGTACAACTGTCGTTGGAAAAATGGTTCAGACTCGAAAGACGTGCATCAAAACGACACATAACTATAACCTAACGTTTGGCTTCTGATTAAGGCAGGCCTTGACTCAACGCATGAAGGTAACGTTAGCTACAGTAAAACTACAGCCCAAACCAACGACGTTTGATGGTGCACGTTCCGCAAGTATTCAGTCTGGTTGTGCAGACAGTTACAACCGTTCGATATTATGTCAGAAATCCTCTAACGTTACCTGAATGAAGGAGAAACAAAATTAGAAAGCGATAACCTGCGTACGAGCAAGACGACTGATTCTATGACCTTACTCTCCCAGGGACAGATACTGCCGGCACAAAACATATTAAAACACAAGTCATAAACAGATGTAGCGACCACATCTATGTATTCCAAAAAGACACAGCGACTTACATTAATGAAACTATCTAAAAACGTATCCTTTCATGTGCAACAACAGCTGCAATTCCCCTCACGGCGGGGTCAAGAGAAACCACCCGGAAATAAATGGCTCCCCACTTGGATAAAACTACATCCGGTGCAAAGCTACGTCACTGAGTGCGGATACTTTTCAAAATAAACTACCGTATACAAAAAAGCACAGCTGCTTTAATGTATTTACAGCCGCACTGTTAATATACGCTAATATAGCCTACCCACATTGAATGTTTATTATTGAAAAAGCATATTTAGCCTAATAAGCCACACATGCCAACTTGGAATTTTGCTAGGTGAAGTTATGCAACTATTCAGCGAGCAGTAGCAGAGTGGACTTGACTGCACCCTATAGGGCATACTGTATTGCTACTGTAAATCCAGTATTGCACTGTACTGGTTTTCTCTTCAGTTTGGTTACATTTAAGAAGAAATAGAAGTTTTTTTTTTCAAACATTTTTTCCCGCAGTGTTATGTAAATGGTGATGGAGTAATAAAATTTGTTTATTGTATATTGCTTATCGAGGATAATCATTAGGCTATTTCATCGTTTGTTCCATTACAGGTATAATGCATTTCAGTGGCAGCTGTTGGGTTGGTTTGCAGAGTTGTCGGTTTTGTGCTTGCAGAACACGGGTTCCCAAACTTCTGACAAGTGACCCCATATTGACCCCATATCGACGTTCACGATCCCATCCTGAAGAACTGTGGAGTGTTGGGATATCAGTAGTATGTTACTCATAAGACTGAGAAGACATCCTGTCAGCTGAGAGTGGTTATGATTGGTCATAATGAATGGGGTTTTTATTCTGGGCAATGAAAAAAGAAAAAAAGAAAAAGGAAAATTGAACCAGGGTGTCATACCACAGAATCTTCTCTATTCTTAGAAAAAAAAGTAAAATTCCCCTCCAGATGGAGAAATTGGCCGATGCCCATCAGTACAGTAATCACAGTTTTGTGGAAAGCAAAATGCATCTGTTTATCTAATGCAGGCTCAGCAAAAGCTGAAATGAATTTCGGATGAACAATAATAATAATAATAATAATACATTTTATTTGAAGTGGCACCTTTCTAGACACTCAAGGTCACCTTACATTGGGCAAAATACAAAATAAACATGGTAAAAACATGCAACATATCCAATGAACATACAATTCATATCAAACAAACAGACAGCAGACAGAGATAGACACAAGAACATGTAAGGGAAGGAAACAGTCAGGGGTATGCAAGAGTAAACAGATGAGTTTTGAGAAGTTTTTTGAAAGATGACAGTGACTCTGTATGGTGGATGTGTATGGGCAGAGAGTTCCAGAGCCTGGGTGCTGTAGAACTGAATGCTCGAGCACCCATAGTAGAGAGTCGGGTGGTGGAGATAGACAGGAGGCCAGCTGAGGAGGAGCGGAGAGTGCGAGTTGGGGTGTAGTCGTGAAGAAGGTCAGAGAGATAGGGGGGTGCAAGGGTGTTCAAAGCCTTGTATGTGAGTAGGAGGATCTTGAAATCAATGCACTGTTGAACTGGTAACCAGTGTAGCTGAGTGAGGATGGGTGTGATGTGGTCATGAGATTTTGTGCGGGTGAGGATTCGGGCAGCAGAATTTTGTATAATTTGAAGTTTGTTGGTGAGTTTGGTGGGGAGTCCTGAGAGGATGCTGTTGCAGTAATCCAGCCGGGAGGTGACAAAGGCATTGATTAGAGTTTCAACACAGGTGTGGGAGAGTGAGGGGCGGAGTCGGGAGATATTGCGTAAGTGAAAAAAAGCAGTCCTTGAGATGTTTTTTATGTGGGGACCAAAGGATAAAGTATTGTCCAGGATGATGGCAAGGCTTCTGACTTGTGTTGACAGGGGGACAGGGAAACCATCAATGGTTGTCAGGAAGCTGGGTGTTTTGGACAATGTGGATTTGAACCAATGAGCATGATTTCAGTTTTATTACCATTGAGTTGAAGGAGGTTTGTAGTCATCCAGGTTTTAATGTCATGAAGACAGCTGAGGAGGAACGGGGGGGGGGGGGGGGGGGGGGGTTGCGTATCGTCTGCATAACAGTGGAAGTTGATGTGATGGTAGAACATGATAAAAATAATGGACCAAGCACTGACCCCTGAGGGACACCGTGGGTAACTGCAGCTGACCTGGACCTATGGTGTTTTAGCTTGACAAACTGTTGTCTCCCCGTCAGGTAGGATGTTAGCCAGGCTAGGATAGTACCCTTGACCCCCAGGGTTGCCAGGCGCTCCAGAAGGAGTGGGTGGGAGATGGTGTCAAAAGCAGCGCTGAGGTGGAGGAGGATGAGGATGGTGAGAAGTCCAGAGTCTGCAGCACGGAGGAGGTCGTTTGTGATCTTGACAAGGGCAGTCTCTGTACTATGTTTTGGTCAGAAGCCAGATTGGAAGGGTTCATGGAGGTTATTTGAATCCAGGTGAGTTTGAAGTTGGGCTGCCACAACACATTCAAGTACTTTTGACACAAATAGGATATACGTGCTAAAAGGAGAATCCTGTTTTCTTCTAACAATGTATTGCACAGAAATTTGATTAATCCATCCATCCATCCATTATCTTAACCCACTTATCCTGAACAGGGTCGCCGGGGGACATACATTGGGCGAAAGGCAGGAATACACCCTGGACAGGTCACCAGTCCATCGCAGGGCACACACACCATTCACTCACACACTCATACCTATGGGCAATTTGGACACTCCAATCAGTCTAACCTGCATGTCTGTGGACTGTGGGAGGAAACCGGAGTACCCGGAGGAGAACATGCAAACTCCGCACAGAGAGGCCCCGGCCGACGGGGATTCGAACCCAGGACCTCCTTGCTGTGAGGCGGCAGTGCTACCCACTGCACCATCCGTGCCGCCAATTTGATTAATTTTACTCTTAATGAATAATTAGGGACACACAACTGCACTATGCTTGGGGAGTTCTGGGACAGAGGAGAAAGAGGCATTCCAAATATTTCACAGATGTATATATATTTATTGTTGATAAACTGTCCATAGATGCTGAACTATCTGTCTCTTCCAAAAACAAGTTACACTAAATACCAAAGAATGACAGAGGAATGAGTCCATAAAATAATAACAATTAACCATGAATCCTACTATGTTAAGATTTTATGACAGGTTTTACATTTGGTGTTAAATTGAGCCCAACAGTTGAAATAAATACACACACCAAAAAATATTGTAATAGAAACAGTTTGATATGAAGTGTGTTGCCTTCTTATTGTCTCCCAAATGACTAGCATTTTATCCATAAATATGAAAAATATGTGAGAAACTTCTCATTTTAGAGTCTGAGGAACAGTAAGTGAAAGTTTGGAACCTGCTTGGGAAAGTGCCACCAGAACCATTCACAAAGAAATCTGAGAAAAAATAAAAATGGTTGTATATATTCTTACATTTTAAACAGTTACAGACGGTCAAAATAACACTGCACAACACACGTGTATGCAAAGGACTTTTGCGTAGCATTATGTCTATTACATTTTTACTATTTAATTTAATTTTCTAATTATCACACTAGAAAATTAGAAAGATCATACAGTATCAATATTAAAAAGGGTTAACTGCTTTTTAAGAGATGTCAAATTGACCCCAGACATAATAGGAGGGTTAAATTTAAATTAAACACAAGTTTAAATGTCGTGTTTTTATTTCAGTTTTAGCCTTTCATTTTTGGAATACTACTTCCCTGCAAATGATTTAATTGTTATGATTCATCTTATTTAATTATTCTTATTCTTTTGGGGTACTTTCCTTTACTGTGCAAGGGTACTCGTGTTCTTTGTGGTAGTCTGCAGACCTCCAAAACCAAAATATTCTTCCCTTTTGGAATTAGCTTTTTGGCACTTTTGAAATTTGCCAAAATTGTGATTCTTTGTGACTTCAATAATGAGGCTCATTTTGAGATGTGCCTAGTTGCACACATGACGTTTTCCACTTGTTCCTTGGACACTGTACCCACTAGACTTGTATCCCTCAAGCAACCAGATACGATCAGATCAGATATGACCCTAATATGTGAAGTTTTAATATTGTGGCTAATGTTAAATGCTTTGATCAATCATATATGTGTTATACCGTTCTGATTATGTCCAGATGCTTCTTTCTCCTCTCTGTCCCTGTTGCATCACTTGGTCTCATATAAAAGGAGTATTTCTACCAGTTTTTGACTTATATTGAAAATACAACAACAATAATTTTTTCACAGTTTCTATTTCCCCACATAAGGCGATGAGGGAATTCTGCACTTAAGGCGATGGGGGGAATTCTGCACTTTTGCCCCTTTGTCTCGGTAGCCCCTTTGTCTCGGCGAGGGCCTAAGACCTAAGTTAACCATTGCATGCTTCTGATATGACGAACGCCTCCTGACTGGAGAAACCGTGACCACAAATCGAGAATGTCTACAGACAATACAAAACAATACATACTATTAAGAACTGAGCAGCTAATTGTCGACAACCTGCGCATGGGTGTCTAGACCAACATAAAGGATGGCAGAATGCAAGTAATCAGGTTTCTGAAAGAAGGGATGCAGTGCCATTTTGAAATTGCCATTAGACAGCTGTCATATTGTACCCCGCCAGTAATACAATTACATGGCAAAGCAAGGCTTATTCAGCTTTGTCCATGGGATATTCTTTTTCCAAGTCATCCAATCTTAATCATGATTAAGTACATCAAATAAAACATGAATGAATAAATAAATTAATGAAACAAAAAGCGTTGTGTCTAGGAAACGACAGAATTCAAAGTCCAATCTCTAATTTAAAAATAAATGTTGTCACAAATAGGCAGCATTTATTTTTTGTAAGCTTAAAAATAACTCTTGTCACAGTGATGTTCTTATCACATTGATGTCTTTGTCATATTGATGTCCCTATCACACTGTACAGGCATACAAGGCATTTTGCTTTGTAAGCTGTTCTTAAAAATAAACATTCTCTTGTCACAGTGATGTTCTCATCACATTGATGTCTTTGTCATATTGATGTCCTTATCACATTGCACAGGCATACAAGACTCCTTGTTCTGCAAACTTTCCTTGACAAAGATAATCCTGCCCTGCCATCCTGTGTACTTCTAGCACAAATGAGCAGTTAATCAGTTTGAAAATATACAGGCATACTCAATCATACTTTAATATTTGATTAATGGTGGTTTCTTGCGTTTCCATATGCTCATCTGTAACGAATGATATAGGTTCGTTGGATTACATATTGATTACATGAGTAATAGGCAGCATATATGTGATATATATTGATTATAGGCCGCATACATATTGGTATACTTTTGGCAGGAAGCTTTAAGAGTTTTGGAGGAACCAGCTTGCTCTTCTTGTTCTGTGAATTTTTCCTACAAAAGGAAAACTCACATATACTCATTTAAGTGTCTTATTAAGCTGAGAAACATGCTCGTGAAAAAATAAAATTAATCAAATAAAATAAATATAGAAAGAAATAAATTATGTTGGAGGCCTGCTTTTCTTCTAGCACAGATCACATTTTTGAATGCCAGAAGGTCCACAATGCTTCCGTAATCAATAATTACTCGCGAGAAGCTAATTGAGGTATTCGCCAAGTTACAAATGACCATTCAGACAAAGCCCGGGGAGGAATTTTGCCCGAGAGAGGCAGCCTGTTCTATATTAATGTGGAGAGAGACAGCAATAGGGTGGGGGAAATGTACTTCCTTAATTGAAATCACTTGGTACATATTAGAGCGCTCTCCTGTTTGTCAGTCCAGAGCGAGCTGTGTCGCATCAAACCGTCTCTGAGCTTTCAGGACTGTCCATATCTGGGTGTGCTCTCGATGCTGAGGTGAGTGCATATTTTTTTGTCCACACGCTTCACGGGTTTGTTCAAGTAACTGACTACCACATCGAGAGTGGCATAGATTTTATTTGTCACAATGTTTAAATTCATTATGTGAAAGTAAACTGACATATTAGTTTAGTGTGTTTTGGAAGTTTATTATAATAACAGAAAGTGCAGCTAAATAGATTGTACGTGCCAAGTACTACAGGGAATTTGAATAATTTAGGTTACTTGGCTAACTGGTTTCAGATTATGTATTTATCTGAACATTTTGAATATATGTATGTATTTTAACCTTTATATTATCTTTGAGGTCTATTTGACCCCATTCAGTGTTTGACATCTCTTAAAAAACTGTGAACCTTTTTTTTTAGTCTTGATACTGTATGATTTTTCTAATTTTCTCATTTGGTGGGATTAAACAATAGACATGAAATAAATGTAATGCTATGTCCTGTACAAACTTTACATACAAATGTGTTGTGTGGGGCTTGCTGTATATGTAAGAAAATATACAACCATTTTGATTTCTTTCTGGATGATTCTGGTGGCACTTTCCCATACAGGTGTCAAACTTTCACTTACCTCAGGCTCTAACATGAGATCTTTCATATTTATGGATGAAAGGCCAGTCATTTGGGAGAAGTAGGCAACAATAATTCTATACCAATAATTTTGTGTCAATTCAAACTGTTGAGGTCAAATTTGACCCCAAACATAAAAGTGGTCATAAAATCTTAACATAATATGAGGGTTAAAATCACATCAAGGTAAATGATAATGCAATGACATGGGTTTGTTTGACATTGCTATCAAAGCGAGTTGAAACAATACTACATGCTGGTTGGTGCCTTGCATGGCAGGCAATCGCCGTTGGTGTGTGAGTGTGTGTATGAATGGGTAAATGAGAAGCATCATAAGAGGGTTAAAATCACATCAAGGTAAATTATGATGCAATGACATGGGTTTGTTTGACATTGCTATCAAAGCGAGTTGAAACAATACTACATGCTGGTTGGTGCCTTGCACGGCAGGCAATCGCCGTTGGTGTGTGAGTGTGTGTATGAATGGGTAAATGAGAAGCATCAATTGTACAGTGCTTTGGATAAAGGCGCTCTATAAATGCCAACCATTTACATGCAATTGACATTTAACACTTAAGGCGAACTGATACGCAGAGGCTTCACCTCTCCCGATAACACTTTGACACAAATAAAATGTTATAGCCCGACATTGCGTCAAAGGCTAAACCAGCCTTTTACGCAATGTGTAAACATAATATGAAGAATGATATATAAGGTACATATATACAAGACGATGCTTTACAAGAATGTGCTGCATATGTACAATATTACACTCACCCACTACTGTAAGGGTGAGCAGGTGCATTTAACTAAATGTAGAAAATGTCCAAGCTCTGGCAACCAGCAGAGTTCGAGGGAAGGCATTGTTGTAATGCTCACAAGGACGGGCAGTGGATAACACAGCGAATTGTGGCGGGGATTGTGGCCTTTCTCCCTGTGCCGGCGTGGGTTTCCTCCCCCAGTCCAAAGACGTGCAAGTTAGGCTACTTGGGAGGGTATTAACAGGGTGTAAACTGTATTTGTACACACACAGCCAGACGATGGCTACAAGGATTTCCTTAGGAGAGCCACAGCACTAAAACAAACCAGTTCAGACAGACATTACGGGCTCTATTTTTTAATGTGCAGCTCGCTGCCGCACTGGCTAGGTGGCACTTTCGTCACGGATTCTGTGCCCGTTTAGTCATTTGGTGACTCGCCGCGTACTAGGGTGGCAGGAGAAGCGCTGTCGGGTGTGTCAGTGACGATCAAGCAGAGCTACGTAGCACGGTCTGCCGTTCCCGTCTGTGCTGCCCGCCCGCTCCGACCCGGTTGATGGCGCACGTCGCAGCCCAACACATAGCGAGAGTTGCTGGTATGTTAATTCCGCTGTGGCGTGCTACACGGCAAATTCCTACACTGGTGCTCTTCAGGCATCGGCGTTCCTGTGCTGGGTCCTGATCCACGGCCCTGGCGGCTGGGCAGGAATTTTAAAGGCGTTGGGAGGGTCGCTGCACACACGCAACCCCTTCACACACACCACACTGCATAATCCATATTCAACAACAAATACAGATAACGTGAAATAAAGATGACCAATTGAAGGGTTAATCTAAAGCGGCCAGACAATGGAACAAGTGAACAGGATGAGTGATATTGTATTACTAAGTCAGTTGCTAACTTGTCACCTTTCGTTAAATTCCGTTCATGTCATTGCATTTATCCCACAAAAGGCCTTTTGAGCCATTTATAAATCTGTGTTCATGGGACGGGTAATAAGTAAATTTAATTTAGAACACCGGGACAGTGCTGGGACAGTGCTGAGACTATTGTGGATAATGGGAATCATTTGCACTTACTAAAAACTACACTTCTGCATTGTTACCCTCATGATATTGGCTTTGGCATTGGTTTCTTACACTCTGTACTGTGCAGTATGCTGTAATTATATTCCCTTCTCCTACGATATGACTATTGAAGGCCCACAATTGATCAATATAGTTTTCATAAGTGGTCATAATTCATTTAATTTTATTCTTAGCTTTATTCTTGGGTCGAGGCGAAGAATAATCAGTCATACAAAAATCTCCCCGCCAGACGGTATTATTTCCTCAGCACTGCGCTGTGCTTGTGCAGATGCGATGTGTTAACTTTTCAATGCGTAGGATGGCGCTGCTCGACTACCCCATTCCGGATTTGGAGGTGACCCTGCGGGAGGTGGGCCGCGTCCTCCAGCTCACCCTGGGCCCGGAGAAATACCTGCAGTACGAAGACGCCCTCGGCCAGCGGAAGGAGGACCTGCGAGAGGCCCACCGCCGTCTGACGGCCGCGGCGGCGGGGCGGGAAAACTGGGTCACCGAGCAGTTTAAGAGCCGGCTGCTGAGCTCGCCCGACCCGCTCCCCACCTCCACCGCCATGCCCGCGGTCCTGCTCCCTTCCCGGGCCCAGAGAGGAGCCGGGCAGCTGGAGCGGGCGGCCGCCCTCCTGTGGGCCGCGGGGAAGCTCCACAGCCAGCCGTGGCTGGTGGAGGGCGAGGGGGCCACCGAGCGCACCCAGCAGTCGGAGGTATTCGCCGCCAGCCGCCTCCCGGGTCAAACTCACGACCAGCTAAAGGTGAGCTTTGCTTTCTGTCTGCTGACTATCATGTGGAGTTCTTAATATCACTTATATACTACTAATAATTATTATTATTATTATAATAATGAGGAACTTGCTGCCTATTTTATTTGCTGTTACCAGTTATCAGACACAGGTGATCATTCATTTCATTCATCGTGAATGAAATATTATAATTAGGCCCCCTATTGTTTTAGCTAGGAGTTTTCACCCCTTTACTGCGCCGAAAAACTAAATTTGGAATGTCCAACCATAGCCAGAGTGCCAAAATGCCTGATCACACCCAAATTATGCTTATGACCCTACATTTGGATTGACTTCAGAGGATGATACCCAAATGTATTACCCTTACATCCAATGCACAACAACGTCGTTATGGATGGTATTTGGGTTAGATTTGCGCTACAGCCCACCCTTTGTGCTTGGATCCCAACATCACTGCTTGCGGCTATATTTCGTTTTTTTTATTTTTTATAAAGGGACGCTGTACTCTCTTCCTTGACCAACTGTTCCCTTTCCAGGTATACCCGGACAGCCTCCACGCTATCGTGCTTTGTATTGGGGGGGTATTTCCCATCCAAATTCTACACCGGCCCTCCCCGGGATCTCTTCCCTCTCCACTGCCTTTCCTTGACATCTACAGTCAGGTTCGGGAGTTGGCTAGCCGACCAGCCGCGGGCCCAGAACAAGACCCCACCCCTATCTGCAGCCTGTCCGCCCTCCAGCGCCAGGCCTGGTCTGCCCTGAGGGAGCAGATCCTGCAGGCAGGGGGAGCTGCTGCCGCATCTCTGGGGCTGATGGAGAGTGCTATACTGACCCTCTGTCTGGAGGACTGCTGCCCACCAGCGGACCTGGCAGAGACCCTCAACGCCGTGAGGCTGGGGGGAGGAGATGGCCGATGCCTGAGATATTACGATAAGGTACATTCGTTTTTCTGGATGGGACACATGTCGCCTGCTACTGATGTTTCAGTTATATAGGGTCACATGACAGCTCCCAAGATGATAGCTATAACTGTACCTAAAACATTTATACAGTAGAACCGCAGCGATATTGTACAAATATCTGAGTGAAATACTAGCTGGATAACTGAGCAGGGTATGAAACCAGACATACCACCTCACAAAGCTTAAAAAACAAGCATCAAAATTTTCCATTGATAAAAATAAAATGACAAAACAAATATCTAGCATTATTACTCACATCAGCACAATGTGAAGAAAAGAACAGTGTTTGATATAAAAAAGGCAAGAACAAAAAACCAAGCAATTCACAAAAGAAGGTAACTCACTGAAAGGAGATGATTTAGAGTATTGAGATCCCTATTACCATATGTTTGATTACAGGTTATTAATTAAAGTGAGGTGTGAAACTACAAGATGAGTGATGAAATTCCATCCAATACAAAATTGACGAATCTGTGTTCAATCAGTGGAACATCTATATTGAATAATATATTTATAGATGGGCATTACACTGAATCGTAACTGCATCATATACATGGCGTAGCTGTAGCAAGGCTAATTTAATATTGCTAATCATGTTGCATTCTCTTCCGCATATTGTCTTTTAGGTGGTGAATTTGGTGGTATTCCAGGATAGCACAGCAGGCATGGTGTTTGAACACTGTGCTCTGGATGGCATGGTGGCTGGACTGGTGGCGGAAAGCGTGTGGCATCTCTCTGAATCTCTCAACTTTGACCCAGGTCAGCTGCAGGGTCAGACCACCGCATCACCCACCACGAAAAATGGCGGCGCCTCACCTCTGAAGCCACTGAATTTCCCTCTTAAAGGCATAACAATGGCGGCTCCCACCGCCCTTGGTCCCACTCTGCAAGCCACTCATCCCATCACCACTTTTGAGTTCTTCTCCTACCCAGACATCTTCACCACACTTCGGGCTCACAGGGGATTATTTGACGCCTGGATCACCTTCTCTTTACAACTTGCCCTGAAGCAGGCCCTAGGAGACTCAGCTGCAAGCCTCATTGTGGTCACACCCACTCACATGCGCCACTACAAACATGGCCGCTGTGACCCGACGTACTCCTTCAGCACACGATCCCGCCAGCTTGTGGAAGCTCTGATGTCCTTTGCCAGTGAAAAAAAAGATTCCCCTCAATTCACAAAGGACCTCTTCCGCCTCTTCCACTTAGCCTTCCTGGAGCACAAGAGTCTTATCAAAATCACCAAGACTGGTCAAGGAGTGGGTCCTCATATAGCAGCGCTGCGTTGGGGCTTAGGCCAAGACAACCCAGTCAAAATGTTCCTGGAACCCTTTGGCGCACCCTCCATCTACCTCACGGGAAAGGATTTAATGGAAGGGGTGGAATGTGCAGTGGGGAATGTGTATGCCCGTGACCAACTAGCTGTCACTTACCTCGGGAGGAGAGACCGAGTTCGCATGTTGCTCAATGGGAAAGGTAGTTTTGCCAAGCTGTTAAAGCACCTGCAACAGTCTCTAAATGACAGCCTGAACATGGTGATGCTTCTGGCCTTGAGATATGGCATTGCTGGGCAAATGGGAGCTGTGGAATGCCTGTTGCGGGAAGGAGAAGAAGTGAGAGTCAATGGCAAAGAGCGCCAAACCAACTCCAACGCCAACTCGTCTCAGAATTCAGATTTCACTCTGTTGGTCCATGGCGGGGCGGGCGAAGACATGCTGCTGAATCAGAAGGTCATCGATGTGGTTGAGTTCTCCTTGCAGACAGCTCTGTCCATTGGAGCACAAGAGCTGATGGGCGGAGGCAGCAGCCTCGATGCAGTGCAGAAGTGTGTGGCTGCCCTCGAAGACTGTTTCCTGTTCAATGCCGGCAAGGGGTCTGTGTTCAACCTGGAAGGGAAACAAGAAATGGAGGCAACGATAGTGGATGGCGATGGGATGAGTTCTGGATCAGTGGCCTGCCTGCAGACTGTGAAGAATCCAGTGAAGGCAGCTCGTCAGGTCATGGAAAAAAGTGGACACACCCTACTCATTGGAGAGGGAGCTGAAGAGTTCTTGGAAGGGCTGGAAGTGAAGGAGAAGCCAATGGAGGCCCAGTACTTCCACACACATTTGCGCTGGAAGGAGTGGGAAGTGATGAGTAGTCATGGCAATGCCTCCAAGAACAACCATCCACAAACTGTAGGAGCTGTCGCCCTGGACTGCTGGGGAAAGCTAGCTGCTGCAACGTCCACAGGTGGGATGGTAGGCAAGCGAAAAGGCAGAGTAGGGGACACGGCAGTAGTGGGGGCAGGGATATATGCTGACAAGAAAATTGCTGTTACCTGCTCTGGTAATGGAGATGTCTTTCTGAGGCATACAGTCTCTCACAGAGTTGCCAGTCTTTACCATTACAAAGGTTATAGCCTAAAAGAGGCTTGCCGGGAGGTTCTATCTGAGAACCTGGATGGCGTCTGTGCAGGAATCATTGCTGTTGATGCAAAGGGTGAGGCAGTGATTGAAGTAAATGCTGGAGTGATGCTCACTGGATCTGTGATTGATGGCATTGCAAAGGCTGAGGTTGTCAGGCCCTTGAAGAGTTATTCTAATGTGATCTGGGAGACAAAGAAGCTGGTGGCTCACTTACACTCTGAACCGTGGACCCCAGGAGCAACCATTGTAACACAGAAATGTCACAGTGGATCCGACAGCATCTTTCAGCTATCTGAGCATGATTTCATGACGCTTCTTCTGGGGGCACGGGATGTTGCAAATCTTCTTTGTGAGAAATTGGGCATTGTGCGCTGTGCCTTAGTATCCAAGCCAGATCCAGAGCAGCCAGCACATGTCAGAGTGTTGCCACTGCATGGATTGGACTCTAAGTGGAGACCCCACGTGGCTGAAGAGGAAGAATTCCAGCCTTATGACCCTGGGTACTGCACCTCTAAGAATGGCCCAATCTGGGGTGATGCGGAGCTGGAGAAGATCCAGGCCAAAATTCAGGCTCAACTTCCAGAACCCAAAGCACCCACTAGCTACACTTTCCTAGGGGATCCATCCCATGACAGTGTGTTCTCCCGCATTGTGCTCGGAAAAGAAAAACACTGGAGGGTGTGGGAAGATGGTGAGCATGTGGCCTTCCTTACACCTTACCCTAACACACCAGGTTTCACTGTTTTAGTGCCCCGTCGTCCACTGTCCAGTGACATATTTGGTCTGGAGAAGGCTGACTACAAGGCATTGGTCCTGGCTACCTATAAGGTGGCTCAGCTGTTGGAAAATGCCTTCGGTGTTAAAGGTGTAGCGCTAATCTTTGAAGGCTTTGAGGTTGACTACGCCCATGTCAAGTTAATTCCTTTACACCCTCCACCCGCAAACTCACCTGCCACATCACCCCTCCAGTTTTTCCCCACATACCCTGGATACGTATCTTCTGTCAATGGCCCTCCTGCTAGCCCTGAGAAACTAAGAGAGATGCAGACAAAAATCACACAATGCAAACCACCTCACTCCTGGAAGAGTCCCCAAGACCATGCAGCGCTTGCCATGAAGAGCCAGTGGTACCGCAACCTCTTCCAAATCCAGAATAGTCTCTTCCACGAAACTGTGGAATACTTTCATAACATCCGACAGTATGCGTACGCCTTGACGCCCCTCACAACTGACACCATCTCCTCACCCATGGGCCTGGGGTCTGACTCTGAACCCGTATGCGTCAATGTGCTGGGGCAGAATGTGTACTTGGCCGACTCCATGCAGTTTGTGCTGGAGTACTTCTTACGCTTTCAAGAGGACTTGCCAGGAACCTATTACATATCTCCCAGTTTCCGGGGGGAGGACCCCGACGCCACCCACCTGAACCAGTTCTACCATGTAGAATGTGAGCTGCTGGGAGACATGGACGCTGCCATGAAAGTGGCTGAGGGCTATATAACCCACATCACACGTGCTCTGCTTAAGATGCATTCAAACATGATTCTTAATTCAGCTGGGACCCTGTCCCATGCCGAGGCCTTGCTGAAGAAGTTGGATGGTCAGACAGCTCTTCCACAAGTCACTCTCGAGCAGGCCATAACCATGATGCCCTCTGAGGACTGCTTCGAGTGGGTACAAGATGGGGAGCCCCAATTTGGCAGGAAGCTGACACGCAAAGGTGAGCGTGTTCTGATTGAGAAGTACGGGACTGCTGTTTGGCTGACAGAGATGGACCACATGGGGGTACCATTCTACCAGGCATATGTTGATGGCTCGGGAAAGCAGAAAGCCAAAGCAGCTGACCTCCTGCTGGGACTGGGTGAAACCATTGGACTTGGGGAAAGGCACTCCACCCCTGAGATGGTGCAAGAGGCTCTTAGGCACCATGCCGTGCCTGAGGACTCCTACAAGTGGTACCTTGACATGCGTCAAATCACACCTTTGCTCACCAGTGGATGGGGGATGGGTTCAGAGCGTTACTTATGCTGGCTGCTCCAGCACGATGATATTAGAGACATGCACATCATTCCAAGGATGAAGGCAAAGAAATTCATGCCATAAAAGGCCGGGAGGCCCTTCTGCCTTTCTGACCCAACATTCAATTAAGAATTGTAATTCTTATAAACTTATAAACTTTGTAACTTCAGTCCCAATCCCAATATGAAGTGGCTCCACCAAAATCCCAAGGGCTTTTAGCTTTGGTTGAGTTACGCTTGAGCACTCTTGGGACTGTAAGGGTTAAAAACAGTTTACTGAACCATTGCCTATTGTTGGAGATTGTACTAGCTACTATGATGGATCAGTAGTTGTGGAACTGAGTAGAAAATATCTGCCGTAACTGCAGGTTAGTTATAGTATTTAAATACTGTATGTCATGGAACGAAAGAGATATAGAGAGTGGATTCTGCCCGCGCCATTATGGATCGACAAACACGCTTCACACTGTTATGATTTCCTCTGTTGTGATTTCATTTTTTACTCATGATCTGTACTTATGCATATCTGCAGGAAACAAATATATGTATAGAAGAGATAAGTATGTGACATGAGATTTTTTAATTAAATTGCTTGAATAAAGCTCAGTAATTATATTTCTGTGCTGAAATAAAAATGTGTGGGTATTGAAATAAAAGTAAAAAGAAAATAGCTCATATTGTCAGGCAGAAGATATATACCATGTATGCCTACTTTGTAAAATTATAATAAATAAAATATCTTCATATCTAAATGTAGAGTAATTCCTTGGTGTCGACAATGTTGAATACATGACCGTGTTCTGGCCACAAATGAACTTTTCTAATTAAATTGAGTGTAATTAGAAGCTGAACTGCAGTTTTAGCAGTTGTTTGTACGCACACACCAAGAACTGAAATATCCTGTAGTCAAGAACTGAAAAAACATGCTCAGAGTTAGAATCAGAAAAAAATGTGTGTCCCATGTTGTGCATAAATCAAATCAGAGACCTGTTTCTGTGCATTCCAGGTCAGTTTATGTTGAAAAATCTTGCACTGCATCTTCTGTGGGAGAATGAAAAAGTATGCATAAATGGACCTTGGAACGTTTTTTAATGGGTCGGGCAAAGTATTAAATATAGTTGTGGTTCTAATCATTGAATCATCAAATCATTCATTGCGGTGTAGCCACAATGAGATCTGCACAGTCGTTGGGCCCTTGAGCAAGGCCCTTAACCCTGCATTGCTCAAGGGGAGGATTGTCTCCTGCTTAGTCTAATCAACTGTACGTCGTTCTGGATAAGAGCATCTGCCAAAATGCCAATAATGTAATGTAATGTAGAGTGCATGTATTGACCCACAATTACTTTAATTGCTTCGACTGTTATCCATAGTTTTATAGTTTAAGAAAGTGCTTTGGTCGACAATTTTAAGGGGCCCATCCCTAGGAGGAGCAATAATGCGACTGACACAATGTTTCTAAGACAGCGCTGCTTACATTTCAGAAACCGGACAAGCCACAAGGTTCGGTTCAGGTCAGGGAATTTGATAAATAAGATAATTACTTTTCTGAAACGTTGGGGAGATAAACAAAGAAATCAGTAAAAGCTTAGATCTGGTTTGTCATTTTCTTCCAATTAACATCACCCAGACATTGGACCCACAAATGCCAGCCAATAAGTGAGTAACTTGCTTCCCGTGACTCTGAAGGCTATGCAATTCCAACCCATGTGATTCCACCCTGC
The DNA here is from genome assembly GCF_963514075.1 of Conger conger. NCBI lineage: Eukaryota > Metazoa > Chordata > Actinopteri > Anguilliformes > Congridae > Conger > Conger conger. Next base: position 8,722,719 of record NC_083775.1, on the reverse strand, counting down.
TTTGAAAACAACCTCTGGAGGACCATTAGAAAACGGAGAGAGCTACACACGCTTCACTGTTGTTGTCTGGTGTAAGAACACCGCCTTGTTCATAGCCTACTTTACACAGATAACTCCCTGTTCACTCTCTCTCAGACATTACACATTTCTGACACAGCACTAACATTACATACTAACACAGATGCAACAGGCAGTGAGCTTTAAAAACTGAAGTAGGCTACAATAAACTGATATTATAATTTGTATTTTGCAAGCAGGTTCATTTGTAAGGCAATGCACATTCAGGTCAGGCCAGTGTGTTCCAGTGTGAGAGGCGGCATACACCGCTTATCCTCATTCATACATAGCTGCCAACTCTCACGCTTTCGGCGTGAGACACACGCATTTGCCTGTTTTCACACGCACATGCAAATGCGTGTCTCACGTCGAAAGCGTGAGAGTTGGCAGCTATGTTCATATGCTTAAAAAATTTCGATCTTCAAAACTTGATTTGCACATATTTGATCCACGTGAAATTATATCAAGTTTAAAGATAAAACTAGCATAGCCTATATTAATTATACATTGCATTTCTTATTAGGCTCGATGCTCGTTAGCTTCGATGCTCGAACGATAGCTAGTACTGTAAGCTACTTGTTTGAAATCCATTTTCACGAGCTGTAGTCACCATGAACTTGAATATTATAACGTTAAGAACAGAAAGAATTGTAAAAACCTGTACTAAACCTTGGACTGTTTAACTGAAATGGCGTTAATAGTCAATATATTGTTTCTCTGTGAGCGCAACAATATTGGAAAAGCATAAACTATAGGCAATCAGACTCAATATAAATTTCCACAAAGCAAAAGATTCCTATACATTGTGTCTTAATTACTTTTTCAAGAGAAAATAAACCCATCTGGCAATCTATAAATAACCGATGTCCCTCGCCAGTTGCTAGGCTACACCATAATTCAGTGGCGACTCATTTCTTAGGATATTATTGACAGTCGCCGTTTTATGTCGTAGCAGAAGAGGACAAGGAAATCCAGTCGAATGTGTGTACCCCTGTGCATATTATTAAGGGAAAATATACGGTAGCCACAGCAATAGCAAAACTTTCCATACGGTGACCGGTGGTGGGGAGTTGCAACTAGCATAGTTGGATAGTGTATACGCGTTTTGTAAGTTGGCTGCGTAGGCTAGTTATACAATAACTAACTTTTTGTCTTGTTCAGGCATGGCTGCCATCGTCGCTGCAAAGTGGTTGGGAGAAGCAATCAAGGCTAATAAAATCGGACCTAGTCTTCGGATACTCGACGCCTCTTGGTATTTGCCGAAATTAAATCGCAACGTTATAAATGAATTTAATGAGCGACACATCTCAGGCGCGTCCTTTTTTGACATAGACCAGTGTTGCGATAAAACGTCATCGCTTGATCACATGCTTCCAAATGAACGCGAGTTTGCAGATTATGTGGGTAATTTGGGAATAGGGAACCAGACACACGTCGTCGTTTACGACACCAGCGATTTTGGGTCATTCTCTGCACCCCGCGTGTGGTGGATGTTTAGGGTTTTTGGCCACAATTTGGTATCCGTGCTCGACGGCGGACTGAAGAAGTGGGTGCAGGAAGGTCACCCCGTCACTGCAGAATATTCTACACCGGAGCCAACCGAATTCCAAGCCTCCCTCAACCGATCCTGGGTGAAGTCATACGAGGATGTTCTGGAAAATATTGGCAGCAAGCAGTTTCAGCTCGTAGACGCCAGATCTTCGGGGCGGTTCCGAGGAATCGAACCAGAACCAAGAGATAGTAGGTCTAAGTAGCTATAGCTGTCTTGTTTTCAAATATAACATGTTTCGACACTAATTCTGTTATCTGGCGTAGCCTACTACTAGATATAAAGATGCGTACACATATTTGGAATAGCCCGCGTTCTATTTTCCTTCGCAAGTGGTGGCGAACTATATTGCTACGTTCAGTTTTAATAACTGAATCCCAGCGATAATGGGTACAAGCATTTCCACCGTTTCCTCACTGACCTATAGATCCACATTGAACATGCCGTGTAAAGTTGTATCTTAGAGTATTCATTCCTCTGCATGTAAATTATATGAAAACCAGTGCTGAGATTTGCAGTGGCCTGTGGCCTGTGTGAGCCTCCAGATTAGATTTGCATCTTTCTCAAAGGGGTTCCTCAGAGCACAGGTGCCCAACAAGTGCCGATCTGTTTCAGGATGTTATGCCAACTCCTGCTCTTAATTACTTAATTGCCTTTTTCATATAGCTTGCTCTGACATGTATATGAGCACCGACTATAGCCACAGACCTCAAGTGTATCCTAAAGATTTTTATTGTGGTTAAGTACAAGAGTGACCCAGCATCGTACAATTGTCAGAACACTAAAACGAATGTGATCGGTTGGAACGAGAACCTGCACGCAGATCGGCTCTCCAGGGACTGGAGTTGTGCACCCCTGTCCTAGAGTTATTTTTCCCAATAACTGCCTTGACTAAACCCATTAGCTCTGCTCTTATTCTGTTGTTTTAAAACCTGGTGGACTTGGTTGACACTCCGTGTCTAAAGTCTTACTGAAAGAGACCCAAATTGACCCCTGCTGCAGAAAAACATGCTGCTGAATGTAATGCCCTTGTCTAGTGACTCCTCACATTGATCTAATTTGTTAATTAAGTTATTGAATATTACACTGGTGTTGTCATGGGAACACAGCTGAACTGAAACAGTGAGTTCGTGTACTGTTTGTCGGGCAGTGTTGGAAGACCACTGTGATGGTCCACGCGCATGTAAAATCAGCAACTCTAACTGTCTTTTGTGCACGTGCGTTATTGCGTTTGCGTCTTCGCGATATATTTCGCAACAAGCCCTAAAAATCGCATTTTTTTTACTTTACGTGCACTGAGACAGACAGCGCCGTAGTGTTCCGGAGATGCGTCCTCACCAGGCCACAAGTCATGCAGGACCCATGCAAGAACTTGTGATTTCTTTCTCTCCTAATTTAATCTGTAATTCTGTTAGGACATCAAGGGCGTTTTCAAAGATTTTTGGGAAATAGTTTTGCAACAACAGTCATTTTCATTGGCTCAGAGCACTATCAATCAAAACCAATCTGGATGGTGGGGGGCACAGGGGTGGCCAATCACATGTATTGGTGCCTGCCTATGTAGGGCACAAGAGCTGAACAAAATCCTCATTGTGGTACACTGAGATACTGAACAATATTTGATTTAGAGCAACCTTTGTTGTACATCACTCTGGATAAGAGCATCTGCCAAGTGCCATTAATGTAATGTAATGTTTTAACCCTTTCAGTCCCAAGAGTGCCAAACGGCACTCAAGTGTAATTGGTGCTATGCCATTGTTTTGAGCTGCTATTAAAACCGGACTCAATTTCCTGAACTTTCCTTGGATTTGGGTGGAGCCAACTCTTCACACCGGTCCTGGGACCGAAAGGGTTAAGTGTGTTTTCGGCCCGTCCGTGATTTTTACGTAAAAACTCTGTCCGACAGATGTGGAACCCGGACACATCCCCGGGTCCGTCAACATGCCCTTCTATTCGTTCCTGGCCCCCTCCGGAGCGGAGCTGCCCACCCGGGACCTGGCGGCCATGTTTGAGGCGGCGGGGGTGGACCTGAAGCGCCCGCTGTGTGCGACCTGCGGCTCGGGCGTGACCGCCTGCCACGTGGCGCTGGCCGCCCACCTGTGCGGCTACCCGGGGGTGACGGTGTACGACGGGTCCTGGTCGGACTGGTACGGGCGCGCCCCGCCCAGCCACATGATCTCCGAGGCCAAAGGGGAGGAGGCCTGACTGGGGGGGGGTGTGGCCTGAGGACGGGGGGGTCGCCTCCTTCAGAGGCTCTCGGCATTGGTGTTTCGGAGTGGCTTCGGATCTGGCGTTTGCCTTTCCGCTGCTCTGTAAGGCAGGGGTTTGCAAACTCCCATCCCGGAGGGCCGCAAGCGTCTGCTGGTTTTTGGTGCGTTTCAGCAAGGGAGATACATTTCAACTCCTTTAATTGGCTAAAGAGTCCAGATACCTTGTTCCCAAGGCCTTAATTGGCTGCTGATTGAAAGGAAACCATAAATACCAGCAGACACTGCGGCCCCTTCGGGATTGGAGTTTGACACCTGTGCTGTATGGCTTCTTTATGATTTGTAAAAATGCTCTAAACAAATAAAACTTAAATCTAATTGGATTGCAATGGTCCAGGGTGTGCTAGTTTTTTGTTTTCACCTTGAAAACAACACCCCAGTTAAGGCCAAAGAAACCAGGTCAGGCTCATTTTTAACGGTGTAATCACTCACTGTAATAACTAATTGACAATTAACAATTAGTTGGACATTTGGTCAATTAAGTGCTGAGTGTGTAACCCAGCAGACCCCAGGACTCTCCTGGACCACAGTTGTAAATCCCTACCTTCAGCAAGGATCAGTGGTTGCCAACATGTGGAATTATTTGAATGATCAAGATAAAACAGTCAATTACTGGCAAAAGGACTACATATGAATAACATAGCGGAATGATCTATCCTGTATTTTAACTGTATTTGGGTGGTAGAATGTCAAGGTAGGTTGGGGAGTTGTGGGATAGTGAAAATATATAGTGAGGGAACAGGCTTGTGTTTGGGGTTATGGAATATTAAACATACTGCCTTTTTAAAGAATACATAATATTTGATTTGTTTTGTCATAATAGCAGATGAAAGAAAACATACCTTTCTATGTTCATGTTACTATAGGCAATATTCTTAGCCACAGCAATTGTTCTTTCAAACTAATCTGTGAATTTACATAGGTTGGAACCATAATTTTTTTTTTTTATGTATTCTTTCATTGTTAAAACAAGCTAATCAAAACTGTAATGCTACCTGAAATTGATTAGATTATGCTCATCTCATGAAACATGTTTGCAACAGAATGAACTGTGGGATGATTTGCTGCTCTGAATTGCATGACGTGGCTTGACTATTGCTCGAAATGTTTTCATTTGAAATGAAGCATTCATGCCTACATGTTCTTCGTGTCTTGTATTACTTTATTCTACTGGGTGCCAACTGGTTCTTTTCTAAATTATATGGTTGTTATGGTTATTTCTTTGAAGGCCAGGACCCCAGTATGGCATATCGCATAAATACCTGTACTGTGTAGGAACCCCCCCCCCCCCCCCAAATACACCAAAACCTGAGAGGTGAAGGAAGGCGTGTAGTCTTACCAGGCGCTACAGGAACAGGATTCATTCAATGTTTGCTTGTTTATCTGACTCAAAAGAATATTATTTTAACCCCTCCTCTGTTCTCACAATTAAACAAACATTTACATTTACATTTTAGTCATTTGGCAGACGCTTTTAATCCAAAGCGATTTACAAGTGCATAGGTTCTTCCACAAGTGAAAGCATCACATCCATAACTAGGAAAATACATAGGAAGTGCGGTTTTAAACATATAGTCATCATAAGTGCAATTTTCTTTTCTTTTTTTTTTGGGGGGGGGTTAGACAAGAGGCCCTTGAGCAAGGCCCTTAACCCTGCATTGCTCCAGGGGAGGATTGTCTCCTGCTTAGTCTAATCAACTGTACGTTGCTCTGGATAAGAGCGTCTGCCAAATGCCATTAATGTCATGTATTGCTATACACAACAGGAGTACAGGAGGTCGTATTTATACCTAGTCTCCTCGAATCACTCCCCGTTTCCCTCTATATACCACTCGATATATATATCTGTAATATATATATATCTATATATATATATATCTGTACATCTTAAGAAACCAGGTTAACCTCTGTAGCACAGCTGGCTGCTGTCTCACAGGCAACTTGCATTAACTGTGGTTTATTTTTAAATTGTATTTATTCAGCACCCAGTGTGCCACACCCAACTCTTTCCCCACAACATTAGCTTTCTAAAACACCAAACACTGTATGTGGATCTTATTGTGGCTACACTGGGATTCGAACCCCTGACCTTGCATGTCCCAGTCCTTTACTTTAACCACTAGGCTACAGGCTGCCCCGTATATAGCAAGTTGCTATAGAGTTGAGGTCTATAGTGCACTATCATGGGTCTGCATTTGATCTGAGACCGTGGGCCTAATCCTAACTTCATATGAGTACCTATATTATATATAGGAAGTACTTCCCAATGCCACTACGCCTGCCAAAAGGAAGGAAATAAGAGAAAATATTTAAATCAAATGTTAAATAATATAAAGTAAGGATTAGGCCCACGGTCTCAGTTCAAATGCAGACCCGTGATAGTACCAGCAGCTCCACAGGGCATGCATGCTGGGATAGGCTCCAGCACCCCCTGTGACCCTGACCATTAGACTGCACTAGCAGCAGTGGGGTAGTTCTTGGGGTGACCAAAGCTCCAAGAGAGCCAAAGACAAAATGATCAATCCCGATCAGCATTAAAATTAGTCAGAGTCAATGAAGTAATCAATGAAGTATCCTTTAATATACATTCACATCTTAACAAACCTATCCAAATCAATTTTTTTGTAAATGTATGCGATTTACAATCATTGATATGAAAACACAGCTCATCAGGCCTGGGTCAAATTCTTTTGGATTCAAATGCTTCTCTGCGCTTGATTGATCTTGCCTGCTGCGACTGAGCCAACCAAGAGGACCAGAAGGTGGGGTTTGCGCTTTTTGGGAAGCAGTGAGAGACGGCATGCGATTATGCACGCTGCCTGGCTGACCTGGGATGCTGCATGCGGGCCATGCGCCGGCGCATCATCTGCGCTTGTTGCAGCCGGTGCTGCAGCTGCTGCTGCCGCAGCTTGTGCTTGATGTTGAGGCAGAAGGGCACGGGGCACTTGTTCTCCTGGCAGTGCTTGGCGTGGTAGAGGCAGAGGGCGATCAGCTGCTTGCAGATGGGGCAGTCGCCGTTGGTCTTGGTCTTGCACTTGCAGCCCTTGGAGTGCTGCAGCACCCGCTTCATCTTCTGGCAGGATGGCAAGGAGCAGTTGGCGTTGCGGCACTGGCAGGCGTGCACCAGGGACTGGATGCAGCGCTGGATGGTGAGGCGGCGCGAGTCCGCAGGGCTCTGAGTGGAGGAAAAAGTTTTCAATATATTCAAGTTCTGCTCCCACAATTCAACACCTTCCAACATACTGCAACCGCTAAAATTCCCCATTTCCCAACATCCCGTAACTCCCACAATTCAACATCCCATAACTGCCCCGCCCTTGTAATCAAACAGCGCGCTGTTTGATGAAGGCAGCCATGAGCTGCGGGCTGGAGTGCAGGATGTTGGGCACCTGTTGTTGCTGCTGTGGTTGCTGCTGGTGCTGCTGTTGTTGCTGCTGTTGTTGCTGCTGCTGCTGTGGGGAGCTGGGGGAGTGCAGGACGCGGATGAACTCCTGCAGGGCAGCCTGGGGCAGGTTAGGCCCACCGACTCTAGCGCTCTGCGCATCATTGGAAGGTGCCTGGTCTTTGTCACTCTGTTCCATGTTTGCTGTACTGCGATTCGCTGCTCAGAGCTGTGAAGCGGGACAAATGTATTAAAATACATTACTTTACAGTCGTTTATCAGCGCTTATCCAAAGCGACATACAGTAAAGTGCAATTCAGAACCAGGGACAAGTGCTTCTCATTGGCCTCCACTGGCTTCCTATTGCCGCACGCATCCGATTCAAGGCCCTAGTGTTGGCATTTCAGGCTGCTAAGGGGACTGCCCCACATTACATACAATCCCTGATCACTCCCTACTCCCCAGCTAGACCACTCCAGTCTGCCAGCTCTGGTCGCCTTACGGTTCCCTCTCTACGGGCACCTGGCGGTCGAGCTGCACGTTCACGCCTGTTTTCCGTTCTGGTTCCTCAGTGGTGGAATGACTTGCCTACCACTGTCAGGACAGCAGAATCCCTCCCCCTATTTCGACGCAGACTCAAAACACACCTCTTCAAACTCTACCTTAGTCCTCCCTCCTGATTTACCCCGCCCCCCCCTTCTGATACCCCTATCCCTGTCTAACCCCCCCCCCCAAAAAAAAATAAAAATAAAAAATAAAAAAATTGCACTTATGATGACGACTACATGTTTAGAACAGCAGTCCAGGTGTATTTTCCTAGTTCTGGATGTGATGCTTTGACTTGTGGTAGAACCTATGCACTTGTAAGTCGCTTTGGATTAAAAGCGTCTGCCAAATGACTAAAATGTAAATGTAAAATGAAGACCCTAGAGGAAAGTACAACTCCAAGTCCTAGAGATACCATTAATCAACCAAGTCTTAACTTTAACAATGACACAAATGTGCATGTTTTATTATTCAGTCATTTAAATGTATTTTAATACTTTTCTTCTAAGCATACTTATTTCCAACTATAGAAGTTCACCCAAACTGTCTGCCTTTGTTAATCGGCCCCGGAACATAAACAAGAATGATGGTAATTTATCCAAACCCCCGTGGGAGGTAAAACGGTCGTTTTTTTTTTTTTCGTGCAATTTGAATAGTGTTGCCCAAGTGTTGTCAATGAAAATGCAAAGTCATCCGTTTATAGATCTCGCTGTAATCTCATTCACTTTATTATTCAGTGATTGGATGTTTGACAGAATAATAACGGGGGCGGGTGTCTGCTTCCCCGCCTTCTCGTCTCGTTTCGGAATCCCCGCTCAGTCTCTTTTATTCGTTTTGAAGTTTATTTATTTATGATTATTTGCCGTTTCACTCGCGTAGGCTATAGCCTGTCATATTGCGGAAGCAGAGCTGCTTTAACTTTACGTTTCAGTTTCTCTTTCACAATAACTGAGACTTTCACAAAATTAACACTGATAAAACTCAATTGAGCCAAACAACTTGTTACACTGGTGCGATCGGGATATTTTTTATGTTTACACAGTAGGCTAGATACGTTTTTATCGGAAAAGCGACAATATTGTCGCACTTTAGAACAACCCCGCCCCATTAGCTAAACAGAACTTGCAGTAATAGGAACGTGCCAGAATTTTCATAAAAATATCTGGTCAAGTAAAGTGGAACACATAAAGGCGAATTTTAGTGAAATTACCTGCGGTTCCCACTGCCCAGACCTCGAAGCCTGTGCTCCGGCGGAGAAGCTCAGCACGCCTTCTTGCGCCTCTACAAGTAAACCACCTGACCGTCGCGTCTGCTTGCTTGCTACAGCAGCGAGTGTGCTGTGTTCAGTCTTGTCTTGTCAGTGTTTTTCGTCTTAAGTCTATATCATTTATCTCTAGATATTTACAGTATTTTAACCCAATGCTCTTCACCTTGCCAAGAGCCCCCGGAGGCAACATTAGTAACTAGAGGGGTCCTCTGCACCCTTCTATGGGTGAAAGTGGGTGTTCACCGGCCTAGCTCTAGTGGCCCTTTTCTAGTGTGCTGTGTATTTTTTCATACTGTGTGGTTTGACTGACCTGTAGTTTGTAGTGGTCCTTATTAGAGTGCTGTGCATTTTCCATACCGTTTTCTTAGTGTGCAGTGGGTTGCGGTGCTTTGTACTGTGCAGTGCTTCTGGCAGTGTGTTTGCCAAGCTTTCTAATTAACTTGAGTTGCAGTGCCGTATCTATTAGGGAAGTGGGGGGGCCATCTAAGTACTGAGGGCTGACCTTTTTGGGGACATATTGCTGGGTGATGTTTTAATGAATGGTACCTAAATAAAACTTGTTTCTTTTGTACCGTAACAGTCTGTGAACATTCTCATTCCCCTGACACCGGACCAGACCGGTATACCAAAGGTGGTGGCAGCATTACGCTATCCTTAAAACACCTAACAACAAAGTTTATTACATATTTAACCCTTTAAGGTGCAAGATCACAACTGGTGATTGAAAGCAATTGAGTTTAATAACATTGACTTACAACTTTGAATTTTTTAGATATTTTTTAATCTACCCCTAAAATGGATTTAAAGATTTGAAAAACACATCAAGTGCAATCCATAGTAGCTGAGGCAGAACAATTTGTATTTGGTAGCAAACCAGTTCCATCCGGTTTCAATGTTACAAAGGTAGTCTGGAACATGCCTGATTTGTTGTAAGGAACTCTACCTTAACGAATCGCATGTGCATTATTAAGTTGAAAAGAAATAATTTCTGTAAACAAAATAGGTTTGTGGTTGATGAAACGAGTCATATCGTGCAACATCTCAGTCCATTGCGAGTTTAAAATAAAGCGGGAATTCATACCTATTGTCTGAAATACAGCTTCTTTTCTCTTCACACAATCGTGAACTGGCCAGCAATTGGCTAAGATATACAATATTTGATGTATAGACCAGTTCGATATGAGTGAGCTGTAATGGATGAGAAAAGCAATGTGCAACAAACTGGAGCCCTTGTATAGTTGAGGGCAGGTAAAACCAAAGACGTATACATGTATCTCGGCGCCATTTTGAGAGTGGCAGCAACTTCATAAATCGTGCATGCCACATAACACACTGACAGTCTTGAAGCCTTCCCTTCTTTCACTGCAGCCTCCGGGAAATATATATTGGGATAATATTTTTTACCGCATATATGTGCAATCATTGATTATAGATGAATTACAAACGCAAATCCATCGAGGGAAATTGATTCACTACTCAGTGGTTGCCATGATGTGGAATTATTTGAATGATCAATCTATCTATCCTGTATTTCAACTGTATTTGGGTGGTAGAATGTCAAGGTAGGTCAAGGTAGGTTGGGGAGTTGTGGGATAGTGAAAATATATAGTGAGGGAACAGGCTTGTGTTTGGGGTTATGGAATATTAAACGTACTGCCTTTTTAAAGAATACATAATATTTGATTTGTTTTGTCAATCGCAGATGAAAAAAACACCTTTCTATGTTCATGTTACTATAGGCAATATTCTTAGCCACAGCAATTGTTCTTTCAAACTAATCTGTGAATTTACATAGGTTGGAACCATAATTATTTTTAAAAATGTATTCTTTCATTAAGACAAGCGAATCAAAACTGTAATGCTACCTGAAATTGATTAGATTATGCTCATCTCATGAAACATGTTTGCAACAGAATGAACTGTGGGATGATTTGCTGCTCTGAATTACATGGTCTTTGCTTGACTATTGCTCAATGTTTTTCAAAATGAAGCATTCATGCCTACATGTTCTTTGTGTCTTGTATTACTTTATTCTACTGGGTGCCAACTGGTTCTTTTCTAAATGATATGGTTGTTATGGTTATTTCTTTGACGGCCAGGACCCCAGTACGGCATATCGCATAAATACTCAACTGGGTTCAGATTTCAGCCTGTACTGTGTAGGAACCCCCCCCCCCCCCCCCCCCCCCAAATACACCAAAAAATGGAAGTACCTGAGAGGTGAAGGAAGGCGTGTAGTCTTACCATGCGCTACAGGAACAGGATTCATTCAATGTTTGCTTGTTTATCTGACTCAAGAAAATATTCTTTGAACCCCTCCTCCTTCTCACAGTTAAACAAAAGGATCTATACCAGGGGTATTTAACAGAATGTTCAATGTAGAAATACAATGCCAATGCGGAACTGTGTAATGTGAGTGGCTATAGGGCGGTCTGTAGTGTAGTGGTTAAGATACATGACTGGGACCTGTAAGGTCAGTGGTTCGATCCCTGGTGTAGCCACAATAAGATCCGCACAGCCGTTGGGCCCTTACATTTACATTTTAGTCATTTGGCAGACGCTTTTAATCCAAAGCGACTTACAAGTGCATAGGTTCTTCCACAAGTCAGGGCATCACATCCATAACTAGGAAAATACATAGGAAGTCCTGTTTTAAACATATAGTCATAATAAGTGCAATTTTTCCTTTTTTGGGGGGGGGTTAGACAAGAGGCCCTTGAGCAAGGCCCTTAACCCTGCATTGCTCCATGGGAGGATTGTCTCCTGCTTAGTCTAATCAACTGTACGTTGCTCTGGATGAGAGCGTCTGCCAAATGCCATTAATGTAATGTAATGCTATACGCAACAGGAGTACAGGAGGTCGTATTTATACCTAGTCTCCTCAAATCACTCCCCGTTTCCCTCTATATATATATATCTGTACATCTTAAGAAACCAGGTTAACCTCTATAGCACAGCTGGCTGCTGTCTCACAGGCAACTTGCATTAACTGGTTTATTTACTGGTTTATTTTTAAATAGCATTTATTCAGCACCCAGTGCGTCACACCACCAATGACACCCAACCCTTTCCCCACAGCATTAGCTTTCTAAAACACCAAACACTGTATGTGGATCTTATTGTGGCTACACTGGGATTCGAACCCCTGACCTTGCATGTCCCAGTCCTTTACCTTAACCACTACGCTACAGGCTGCCCCATATATAGCAAGTTGCTATAGAGTTGAGGTCTATAGTGCACTATCAGGGGTCTGCATTTGATCTGAGACCGTGGGCCTAATCCTAACTTCATATGAGTACCTATATTATATATAGGAAGTACTTCCCAATGCAACTACGCCTGCCAAAAGGAAGGAAATAAGAGAAAATATTTAAATCAAATGTTAAATAATATAAAGTAAGGATTAGGCCCACGGTCTCAGTTCAAATGCAGACCCGTGATAGTACCAGCAGCTCCACAGGGCATGCATGCTGGGATAGGCTCCAGCACCCCCTGTGACCCTGACCATTAGACTGCACTAGCAGCAGTGGGGTAGTTCTTGGGGTGACCAAAGCTCCAAGAGAGCCAAAGACAAAATGATCAATCCCGATCAGCATTAAAATTAGTCAGAGTCAATGAAGTAATCAATGAAGTATCCTTTAATATACATTCACATCTTAACAAATCTATCCAAATCTATATTTTTATAAATGTATGCGATTTACAATCATCGATATGAAAACACAGCTCATCAGGCCTGGGTCAAATTCTTTTGGATTCAAATGCTTCTCTGCGCTTGATTGACCTTGCCTGCTGCGACTGAGCCAACCAAGAGGACCAGAAGGTGGGGTTTGCGCTTTTTGGGAAGCAGTGAGAGACGGCATGCGATTATGCACGCTGCCTGGCTGACCTGGGATGCTGTTGCAGCCGGCGCTGCAGCTGCTGCTGCTCTATGCGGGCCCGAAAGGCTGCTTGCGCCTGGGCCTGGGCCTGGGCCTGGGCCTGGGCCTGGGCCTGGGGGGTCATTCCTCCCCCTCCCCCCGCCGCCACGGCGGGCCGCTGCATGGTGGCCATGCGCCTGCGCAGCATCTGCGCTTGTTGCAGCCGGTGCTGCAGCTGCTGCTGCCGCAGCTTGAGCTTGATGTTGAGGCAGAAGGGCACGGGGCACTCGTTCTCCTGGCAGTGCTTGGCGTGGTAGTAGCAGAGGGCGATCAGCTGCTTGCAGATGGGGCAGCCGCCGTTGGTCTTGCGCTTGCAGCCCTTGGTGTGCTGCACCACCCGCTTCATCTTCTGGCAGGATGGCAAGGAGCAGTTGGCGTTGCGGCACTGGCAGGCGTGCACCAGGGACTGGATGCAGCGCTGGATGGTGAGGCGGCGCAAGTCCGCAGGGCTCTGAGTGGAGGAAAAAGTTTTTAATATACTCCCACAACTCAACACCTTCCAACATCCTGCAGCCGCTACAATTCCCCATTTCCCAACATCCCGTAACTCCCACAATTCAACACCTTCCGACATCCTGTAACCACTACAATTCCCAATTTCCCAACATCCCACAACTGCGACAATTCAACATCCAATAACTGCCCCGCCCTTGTACTTGGAAGCGCGCTGTTTGATGAAGGCGGCCATGAGCTGCGGGCTGGAGTGTTGAGCACCTGTTGTTGCTGCTGTTGTTGCTGCTGCTGTTGTTGCTGCTGTTGTTGCTGCTGTTGTTGCTGCTGTTGTTGCTGCTGCTGTTGCTGCTGCTGTTGTTGCTGCTGTTGTTGCTGCTGTTGTTGCTGCTGTTGTTGCTGCTGCTGTTGCTGCTGCTGTTGTTGCTGCTGTTGTTGCTGCTGTTGTTGTTGCTGCTGTTGTTGTTGCTGCTGTTGTTGCTGCTGTTGTTGCTGCTGCTGTTGCTGCCTCATTAACAGCTCTCTGAACTGCGGGGTCATGCTGGCCATTGTGGGGCCCTGCGACTGCATGCCTCCCTGCTGCGGCTGCTGCTGTTGCTGCTGCTGGAGGGCTGAGACCTGTTGCGGCTGGCCTAGGTGCAAGCCTGGACCACCAGGCCCGGCATTCACGTTGACGGGCTGGCCCCCACCGCCCATGGGCCCTGGGACCCCACCAGGTCCACCGGGTCCCCCGGGGGCCCCTGCCCCACCCTTGTAGATGGAGGCGCGCTGCTTGATGAAGGCGGCCATGAGCGGCGGGCTGGAGCGTAGGATGTCGAGCACCTGCTGCTGCCTCTGTGGGGAGCTGGGGGAGCGCAGGACGCGGATGAGCTCCTGCAGGGCAGCCAGGGGCAGGTTAGGCCCACCGACTCTAGCGCTCTGCACATCATTGGAAGGTGCCTGGTCTTTGTCACTCTGTTCCATGTTTGCTGTACTGCGATTCGCTGCTCAGAGCTGCGAAGCGGGACAAATGTATTAAAATACATTACTTTACAGTCATTTATCAGCGCTTATCCAAAGCAACATACAGTAAAGTGCAATTCAGAACCAGGGACAAGTGCATTGAAGACCCTAGAGGAAAGTACAACTCCAAGTACAACTCCATTAATCAACAAAGTCTTAACTTTAACAATGAAACAAATGTGCATGTATTATTATTCTTGTATTATGTATTTTAATACTTTTCTTCTCAGCCTACTTATTTCCCACTATAAAAGTTCACCCAAACTGTCTGCCTTCGTTAATCGGACCCGGAACATAAACAAGAATGATGGTAATTTATCCAAACCCCCGTGGGAGGTAAAACGGTCGTTTTTTTTTTTTTTCGTGCAATTTGAAGTGTTGCCCAAGTGTTGTCAATGAAAATGCAAAGTCATCCGCTTATAGATCTCGCTGTAATATCATTCACTTTATAATTCAGTGATCGGATGTTTGACAGAATAATAACGGGGAGCGGGTGTCTGCTTCCCCGCCTTCTCGTCTCGTTTCGGAATCCCCGCTCAGGCTCTTTTATTCGTTTTGAAGTTTATTTATTGTGTGCTGCGCCTTAATATTTTCAGCCATACTTCATAATTTTATTTATTTAATTTTCTTCCTTCAAAAGTTCGGCATGCTACTCCTCCCACAGCTTTGAGAAATCCCAGGCAAGATATATCAAAACGACCGGAATAGATGGGAATCGATGGGAAAGACTTTTCTCAATTCTGCGACATCTCGTTTTCTTACGAAATGCGAAAAACCGACCGATTTTTGCCCATAGGAATGAATGAGAATTCGTAAAAAAAAATCTGACAAATTGATCAAACCCACCCCTCTTTGGAGCCACACCACTTCGTCATACTTTGTCGCAGAAACGTGATTAAAGGTTTAAACGGGTCACAAGACTTTGAACGGTGTTGGTCTAAAGACACTTTTTGATATCTTCTACGATTTTTACAAAAGTCTTGGGTCGCTCAAAATACAAAAATAAATTAGATCTGACTTATACTTTTGAAGATACATGGATTTGTTCGGCACCAGCGCCAGTTAGCTATACCACTAGCATTCAGGCCGTAAGCAGTTAAACATTTACACAAAGTTGTACATACAAACTGCCGCTACTCATATTTTCACCCTGTCACTCACATTCAAATATCTAAGAGATATGACGTATAGTTTTGGAAAGAGAAGCGTTTAAACCCGAGCATGTCAGAAAAAAAAGTTAGTTCCTAGATCTCTAACAGACAGAGACTCTCACACACACAGAACATGCACGAGCCCCTGGTTGCTTGGCAACCAGCACACTCAGCTCACTCAACCGCCCCCCCCCCCCCTCTCTCTCTCTCTGGTTACGAATCACCAGAGACACACGCGCACGCGTGCTGGTTGCCTTAGCAACGGCCCTGACACATAGCAGGCTGTATGTTGTTTGATGTTAGCTTCGGCGCTAGCTTGCGTTAGCTTCGGCGCGCTAGTTAGCGTTAGCTTCGGCGCTAGCTATCTTAACTAACTAACTGACGGTCTGACTAACTGATTAACTAAGTGACTGTTACTAACTGATTAACAAACTAACAAGTTAACTGACTGACTAACTAACTAGCTAGCTGACTGGCTAACTAGCTAGCTGACTGGCTAACTAGTTAGCTGACTGACTAACTAACTAGCTAGCTAGCTGACTGGCTAACTAGTCAGCTGACAGGCTAACTAAGCTCAGCTGATTAGTGAACTGTCACTGGATTTTATATTTACCAAAACTAATGCAGTGTAATATTCTATAAAGTTTTTATTATTTTAGAGAGGTGTTGATTTGGTTGTTTGTTATCTGTAGTTTGTGATGCTGTTGAACTGTATGTATGTTCTGCCTCTGCCTAACACGTCTAAGTAATTAATAAGAATAATTAACTAAATAACTAGTTAACTGACTGACTCCATCCTGTCCACATTATATGAAAATACCGAGCTTTTTAACTGTTTTATTTCTATGTCCATGTCTTAATGGTTGTGCTAACTGTAACAGGAGGGTGGGTGTGGTTGAGCAACCCATACTTAGCCAGACAACGCCACCTTGGGAATTGTACCCTTATACTGCCCAGACCACCCTAGCAACCACCCAGAACACCCTAGCAACCACCCAGAACACCTTAGCAACCGCCCAGAACACCCTAGCAACTGCCCAGAACATGTGTATAGATGAGGATGTCTATTTTTGTGAGGACCAAATTTTGTTTTAGATCTGTGTGTGTGTGTGTGTGTGTGTGTGTGTGTGTGTGTGTGGCCTATGAACTTATCATAAGGGCAAATACACACACACACACACACACACACACAAGTGTATAGATGAGGTTCTCCATTTTTGTGAGGACAAAATTGTGGGTTACATCTGTGTTTGTGTGAGGGATGGGCACGAGCAGCAGCACACTTAAAATTTCCCTGGAATTTTTTCTAGTTTATTATTATTATTTGCCGTTTCACTCGCGTAGGCTATAGCCTGTCATATCGCGGAAGCAGAGCTGCTTTAACTTTGCGTTTCAGTTTCTCTTTCACAATAACTTCAACATTAACACTGATAAAACTCAATTGAGCCAAACAACTTGTTACACTGGTGCGATCGGGATATTTTTTATCTTTACACAGTAGGCTAGATACTCTTTTTTTCGCAAAAGCGACAATATTGTCCCACTTTAGAACAACCCCGCCCCATTAGCTAAACAGAACTTGCAGTAATAGGAACGTGCCAGAATTTTCATAGAATATCTGGTCAAGTAAAGTGAAACAAACATAAAGGCGAATTTTAGTGATATTACCTGCGGTTCCCACTGCCCAGACCTCGAAGCCAGTGCCTTAGAATAGTGATGTTACGAATGATACTGATCGTTTTCAGGAAATCACGTGACTGATAATAAACGATGCCTCGTTTTGTGTAGAAGCACGTAATCGGGTTGGTTTGAGCAAAGTGCTTTGCTCTCTGGGTTAAGTTCAGGTTTGTCGATATGAGAAAGCAAACCCCCACTTTAACTCGCGGGTTGTCGTAGTGGTCGTTAAGTGAGAGCAGTCAACAGTCACTTAACACAATTGCATTATTTATCTATTTTCTAACTTGTTGAATCAGATGTTATATAAAATAGATATTAATTAGTTGGGAATAATTACATCAGCAAACGTAGCCTAATGATAACTGTACCATAAACTAGCATAAAGCAATACCACGAAAATCCTTATTGGTTACACCAGTAGTACACTTTGCTACTACTTGTCAAAGCTGTTTGCCGACCCTTTGCTTTTCCTTTGTCTGTACTTACTCTTACTGTATTTCTTGTTCTTTTGAATGGCTGCCATTCAACGTCAAACGCTAATTAATGCAATTTGTGCAGGAGTATGTCAGAAACTAACACCTACCCCCCATAATTCTCTAATCCACGTATATCTCCAACAATAAAGGCTATTCATGATGATGATGATAATAACAATAAGAATAATAATAATGTTTCGAAAAGAACGATACAATGTCTGGTATTTAACCCTGTAAGGTGCAAGATCACAACTGGTAATTGAAAGCAATTGAGTTTAATACTGACTTACAACTTTGAATTTTTTTAATATATTTTTTAATCTACCCCTAAAATAGATTTAAAGATTTGAAAAACACATCATTAAGTGCAATCCATAGTAGCTGAGGCAGAACAATTTGTATTTGGTTGCAAAGCAGTTCCATCCGGTTTCAATGTTACAAAGGTAGTCTGCAAAATGCCTGATTTGTTGTAAGGAACTGTACCTTAACGAATCGCGTGTGCATTATTAAGTTGTAAAGAAATAATTTCTGTAAACAAAATAGTTTTGTGGTTGATGAAACGAGTCATATCATGCAAAATCTCAGTCCATTTCGAGTTTAAAATAAAGCTGGAATTCGTACCTAAATACAGCTTATTTTATCTTCGCACAATCGCGAACTGGCCAACAATTGGCTAAGATATACAATATTTGATGTATAGACCAATTCATTACGAGTATGAGCTGTAATGGATGAGAAAAGCAACATGCAACAAACTGGAGCCCTTGTATAGTTGAGGGCAGGTAAAACCATAGACATATACATGTATATGCGCCATTTTGAGAGTGGCAGCAACTTCATAAATCGTGCATGCAACTTCATAAATCGTGCATGCGACATAACACACTGACAGTCTTGAAGCCTTCCCTTCTTTCACTGTAGCCTCCGGGAAATATATATTGGGATAATATTACTTACCGCATATATGTGCAATCATTGATTATAGATCAATTACAAACGCAAATCCATCGAGGGAAATTGATTCACTACTCAGCGGTTGCCAAGATGTGGAATTATTTGAATGATCAAGATAAAACAGTCAATTACTGGCAAAAGGACTACATATGAATAACATAGCGGAATGATCTATCCTGTATTTGGGTGGTAGAATGTCAAGGTAGGTCAAGGTAGGTTGGGGAGTTGTGGGAGAGTGAAAATATATAGTGAGGGAACAGGCTTGTGTTTGGGGTTATGGAATATTAAACGTACTGCCTTTTTAAAGAATACATAATATTTGATTTGTTTTGTCATAATCACAGATGAAAAAAAACATTTACATAGGTTGGAACCATAATTTTTTTTAAAATGTATTCTTTCATTGTTAAAACAAGTTAATCAAAACTGTAATGCTACCTGAAATTGATTAGATTATGCTCATCTCACGAAACATGTTTGCAACAGAATGAACTGTGGGATGATTTGCTGCTCTGAATTACATGGTCTTTGCTTGACTATTGCTCGAAATGTTTTTCAAAATGAAGCATTCATGCCTACATGTTCTTCGTGGCTTGCATTACTTTATTCTACTGGGTGCCGACTGGTTCTTTTCTAAATTATATGGTTGTTATGGTTATTTCTTTGACGGCCAGGACCCCAGTACGGCATATCGCATAAATACTCAACTGGGTTCAGATTTCAGCCTGTACTGTGTAGGAACCCCCCCCCAAATACACCAAAAAATGGAAGTACCTGAGAGGTGAAGGAAGGCGTGTAGTCTTACCAGGCGCTACAGGAACAGGATTCATTCAATGTTTGCTTGTTCATCTGACTCAAAAAAATATTCTTTGAACCCCTCCTCCTTCTCACAGTTAAACAAAAGGATCTATACCAGGGGTATTTAACAGAATGTTCAATGTAGAAATACAATGCCAATGCGGAACTGTGTAACGTGAGTGGCTATAGGGCGGTCTGTAGTGTAGTGGTTAAGGTACATGACTAGGACCTGCAAGGTCAGTGGTTCGATCCCTGGTGTAGCCACAATAAGATCCGCACAGCCGTTGGGCCCTTACATTTACATTTTAGTCATTCGGCAGACGCTTTTAATCCAAAGCGACTTACAAGTGCATAGGTTCTTCCACAAGTCAAAGCATCACATCCATAACTAGGAAAAAACATAGGAAGTCCTGTTTTAAACATATAGTCATCATAAGTGCAATTTTCTTTTCTTTTCTTTTTTTTTTTGGGGGGGGGGGGGGGGGCATTAATGTAATGTAATGTAATGCTATACGCAACAGGAGTACAGGAGGTCGTATTTATACCTAGTCTCCTCGAATCACTCCCCGTTTCCCTCTATATACCACTCTATATATACATCTGTACATCTTAAGAAACCAGGTTAACCTCTGTAGCACAGCTGGCTGCTGTCTCACAGGTAACTTGCATTAACTGTGGTTTATTTTTAAATTGTATTTATTCAGCACCCAGTGTGCCACACCACCAATGACACCCAACCCTTTCCCCACAACATTAGCTTTCTAAAACACCAAACACTGTATGTGGATCTACCCAGTACTATTTCAACTCAACAGTTCTGGGAGCATTCCGCTGAGGTGGCAGAATTGCGCAGAGGCAGCGCACTGATGGGCGCAATAGTCCTGTATTGATGAGCACTGTCTCTTCATCAATTCTTGCTGACCCTGTGTCAACATGGTAAACGCAGTCGGTTTCCTTTTGGGGGTCTGCAGAGTGGCACACTTCTACAAAATGCCTTACAACTGCATGTTCTTGTTTGCGAATGCACAGACAACAATTCAATTTCAAGGACAACAAGGAGATTATCTATGTTGTCAGCCAAAATCTCTGTTTGGTGTGTTTGGAGCTTCTCATTGGTATTTATAAATTCTGACAAATGTTAACATTCTGAGCGGACAAATGGCCAAAGACCTCAACTCTCTTGGCAGGCATATATAGCAAGTTGCTATAGAGTTGAGCTCCAAGAGAGCCAAAGACAAAATGATCAATCCCGATCAGCATTAAAATTAGTCAGAGTCAATGAAGTAATCAATGGACTATCCTTTATTATACATTCACATGTTAACAAATCTATATTTTTATGAATGTATGCGATTTACAATCATCGATATGAATGGTAAAATGGAAAATTGCAGGCCTTTATCGAAAGCGCTGTAAAATTGATGCTTCTCCATTCACCCATTCATACACACACTCACACACCGACGGCGATTGGCTGCCATGCAAGGCCCCGACCAGCTCGTCGGGAGCATTTGGGGGTTAGGTGTCTTGCTCAGGGAAACTTCGACACAGCCTGGGCGGGGGATCGAACCGGCAACCCTCCGACTGCCAGACGACTGCTCTTACAGCCTGAGCCATGTCACCCCTATATGAAAACACAGCTCATATGCATATGCATATGCAGAATTATTTTGGATTCAAATGCTTTTCTGCGCTTGATTGATCTTGCCTGCTGCGACTGAGCCAACCAAGAGGACCAGAAGGTGGAGTTTGCGCTTTTTGGGAAGCAGTGAGAGACGGCATGCGATTATGCACGCTGCCTGGCTGACCTGGGATGCTGCATGCGGGCCATGCGCCGGCGCATCATCTGCGCTTGTTGCAGCCGGCGCTGTAGCTGCTGCTGCTGCTCTATGCGGGCCCGAAAGGCTGCTTGCGCCTGGGCCTGGGCCTGGGCCTGGGCCTGGGCCTGGGCCTGGGCCTGGGCCTGGGCCTGGGGGGTCATTCCTCCCCCTCCCCCCGCCGCCACAGCGGGCCGCTCCATGCCGGCCATGCGCCTACGCAGCATCTGCGCTTGTTGCATCCGGTGCTGCAGCTGCTGCAGTTGCTGCTGGGTCATCACAGGCCTGCCCACTCCCTGGCCTAGGTGCAAGCCTGGACCACCAGGCCCGGCGTTCACGTTGACGGGCTGGCCCCCACCGCCCATGGGCCCTGGGACCCCACCAGGTCCACCGGGTCCCCCGGGGGCCCCTGCCCCACCCTTGTACCTGGAGGCGCGCTGCTTGATGAAGGCGCCCATGAGCTGCGGGCTGGAGCGCAGGATGTTGAGCACCTGCTGCTGCTGCTGCGGGGAGCTGGGGGAGCGCAGGGTGCGGAGGAGCTCCTGCAGGGCGGCCTGGGGCAGGTTAGGCCCACCAACCCTAGCGCTCTGCGCATCATTGGAAGGTGCCTGGTCTTTGTCACTCTGTTCCATGTTTGCTGTACTGCGATTCGCTGCTCAGAGCTGCGAAGTGGGACAAATGTATTAAAAATACATTACTTTACAGTCGTTTATCAGCGCTTATCCAAAGCGACATACAGTAAAGTGCAATTCAGTGCATTGAAGACCCTAGAGGAAAGTACAACTCCAAGTACAACTCCATTAATCAACCAAGTCTTAACTTTAACAATGAAACAAATGTGCATGTTTTATTATTCAGTCATTTAAATGTATTTTAATACTTTTCTTCTCAGCCTACTTATTTCCCCACTGTAAAAGTTCACCCAAACTGTCTGCCTTCGTTAATCGGCCCCGGAACATAAACAAGAATGATGGTAATTTATCCAAACTCCCGTGGGAGGTAAAACGGTCGTTTTTTGTTTTTTTTGTGCAATTTGAATAGTGTTGCCCAAGTGTTGTCAATGAAAATGCAAAGTCATAGATCTCGCTGTAATATCATTCACTTTATTATTCAGTGATGGGATGTTTGACAGAATAATAACGGGGAGCGGGTGTCTGCTTCACCGTCTTCTCGTCCCGTTTCGGAATCCCCGCTCAGTCTCTTTCATTCGTTTATTTATTTATTATTATTTGCCGTTTCACTCGCGTAGGCTATAGCCTGTCATATCGCGGAAGCAGAGCTGCTTTAACTTTCACAATAACTTAAACATTAACACTAATAAAACTCAATTGAGCCAAACAACTTGTTACACTGGTGCGATCGGGATATTTTTATGTTTACACAGTAGGCTATATACGTTTTTATCGCAAAAGGGACAATATTGTCGCACTTTAGGACAACCCTGCCCCATTAGCTAAACATAGCTTGCAGTAATAGGAACGTGCCAGAATTTTCTTAGAATATCTGGTCAAGTAAAGTGAAACAAACATAATTTTAGTGATATTACCTGCGGTTCCCACTGCCCAGACCTCGAAGCCTGTGCCTCGGAATAGTGATGTTACGAATGATAACAATACCGATGCGTGCGTCGAGTAACGCTTCGAGGCCTGTATGGTTTTCAGGAAATCACGTGACTGATACGTGCGTAGAAGCACGTATTCGGGTTGGTTTGAGCAAAATGCTTTGCTCTCTGGGTTGAGTTCAGGTTTGTCGATATGATAAAGCAAACCCCCACTTTAACTCGCGGGTTGTCGTAGTGGCAGTTAAGTGAGAGCAGTGAACAGTCACTTAACACAATTGCATTATTTATCTATTTTCTAACTTGTTGTATCAGATATTATATATAATATATAATATAAATTAGTTGGGAAATTAGTGTCAGAAACTAACACATACCCCCCATAATTCTCTAATTCACGTATCTCTCCAACAATAAAGGCTATTCATGATGATGATGATAATAACAATAACAATAATAATAATGTTTCGAAAAGAACAATACAATGTCTGGTATTTAACCCTTTAAGGTGCAAGATCACAACTGGTAATTGAAAGCAATTGAGTTTAATAACACTGACTTACAACTTTGAATTTTTTATATATTTTTTTATCTACCCCTAAAATAGATTTAAAGATTTGAAAAACACATCATTAAGTGCAATCCATAGTAGCTGAGGCAGAACAATTTGTATTTGGTAGCAAACCAGTTCCATCCGGTTTCAATGTTACAAAGGTAGTCTGCAAAATGCCTGATTTGTGTAAGGAACTGTACCGCGTGTGCATTATTAAGTTGTAAAGAAATAATTTCTGTAAACAAAATAGTTTTGTGGTTGATGCGAGTCATATCATGCAACATCTCAGTCCATTGCGAGTTTAAAATAAAGTGGGAGTTCATACCTAAATACAGCTTATTTTCTCTTCACACAATCGCGAACTGGCCAGCAATTGGCTAAGATATACAATGTTTGATGTGTAGACCAATTCGATACGAGTATGAGCTGTAATGGATGAGAAAAGCAACATGCAACAAACTGGAGCCCTTGTATAGTTGAGGGCAGGTAAAACCATAGACATATACATGTATCTCGGCGCCATTTTGAGAGTGGCAGCAACTTCATAAATCGTGCATGCGACATAACACACTGACAGTCTTGAAGCCTTCCCTTCTTTCACTGTAGCCTCCGGGAAATATATATTGGGATAATATTATTTACCGCATATATGTGCAATCATTGATTATAGATCAATTACAAACGCAAATCCATCGAGGGAAATTGATTCACTACTCAGTGGTTGCCAAGACGTGGAATTATTTGAATGATCAAGATAAAACAGTCAATTACTGGCAAAAGGACTACATATGAATAACATAGCGGAATGATCTATCCTGTATTTGGGTGGTAGAATGTCAAGGTAGGTCAAGGTAGGTTGGGGAGTTGGGGGAGAGTGAAAATATATAGTGAGGGAACAGGCTTGTGTTTGGGGTTATGGAATATTAAACGTACTGCCTTTTTAAAGAATACATAATATTTGATTTGTTTTGTCATAATCACAGATGAAAAAAAACATTTACATAGGGTGGAACCATCATTTTTTTTAAAATGTATTCTTTTATTGTTAAAACAAGCGAATCAAAACTGTAATGCTACCTGAAATTGATTAGATTATGCTCATCTCATGAAACATGTTTGCAACAGAATGAACTGTGGGATGATATGCTGCTCTGAATTACATGGTCTTTGCTTGACTATTGCTCAAAATGTTTTTCAAAATGAAGCATTCATGCCTACATGTTCTTCGTGGCTTGTATTACTTTATTCTACTGGGTGCCAACTGGTTCTTTTCTAAATTATATGGTTGTTATGGTTATTTCTTTGACGGCCAGGACCCCAGTACGGCATATCGCATCATAACGTTCACGGTGACAGGCTGGCCCCCACCACCCATGGGCCCTGGGACCCCACCCGGTCCACAGGGTCCCCCGGGGGCCCCTGCCCCGCCCTTGTACTTGGAGGCTTGGTGTAGATGACCTCTTGATGATCTTTTGAGTATACAAGGTACTGATAATTGATTTCTGTTTTAATATCATTGTGAGAGCAAAGGACTTTTAGTGAGCAAGCTATCCCATGTGAGGACTTTTATATTGAAATACAACATATTGACATGCACTACGACCTACCTGCATATGCGGGCAATTCGAAAAGTTTCCCAGAATTAATTGCTTCACATGGATTGTCTCAAACTGTTGTAGGGGAAAATTCACAGAACAAAAGATCTCCCTCCTAAAAGCATGATAAACAATCACAAGTCAAAATCAGACTCCACCTTAGTGAGCAGGCTGGTTCCTCCAAAACTCTCGACGATGTGTGCTAAAAGTTTATCAATATATCTAGTTTATCAATATATCTGTATTAAAGTATGATATGTACCCTGTATAGTTTCAAACTGATTAACTGCTAAATTGTGCTACAATTACACAGCAGCCAGCTGGCAGAGGGGGGCATCTTGAACTGTGTAGACCAAACTGTCAAGGACACGGGCAGAGCAAGATATGACTGTACAGCTGATTTCTCCGGGACTCTCGATGTTTTATGCCAGAAGTGTATCTATTTGACCAAGAACATTAATTATAGCTGAGCTTATGAAAACGCAAGAGACCACAGTGAAAACTGTTGAAATGAGAGCAAAGAATGCTACGTACATTTACTCCCTTAGAAGAGAATAATTAATCAAATGTTTAGTATGTCTGTATATTAGAAAAGTATATTAGAAGTGAATATTAATGAAATGTTTAGTTTGTCTGTATATTTTCAATGATTACTGCTGCTTAGTTTGTCTTATAAAAGCGAAAGATACAGAGTGACGTGTATGGATGACGTGTTAGAGGGAGGGCATCCAGAACTTTATGAGGTCAGGTAGTTTGCCAAGAGCAGGTGCGGGGTGAAGTGAGGACACATAGTTGGCAGAATGCCCTGAACTTTGTACAGAGTTGGCAGAGCATAAGGACCGTTGGCAATTTGCCACAATGACGTTGTGGGAGGAGCGTTGGGAGGAGTTACGATAAGAAAAGTGTGGGTGATTTGCCAGAATGAGGTTTGAGGAGGAGTTGTAGGTGGAGTAACTGTGTATAAAATGGGTGTAAAAATGACAGTCGGGGTTCAGTTCTGGAGAGCTGATCCGGCTTTATGCACTTGTGCTAAATAAAGTCTGATTTTCCTGAAGATCTTGCAGCCGTGGTGTCATCTTTTCCCTCGCAAGATGTTTTTCGACAAATTGAAGATTTGGACTCTGTTGTTTCCTAGACACGACACTATGGAACAGAAAGCTTGCTCCCTTTTACTGAAGAGATTACAAGCTCTTACGGTGTTGTTGGTACTGTTACGGCGTTCTTACGGTTGTCAATCTTTAATGAGTGTTTATGCTTTCATAGTAAGGTCTATAGGCTACGTTAAAACAAAGTCTACTCAGTTTCAGGAATAAACGCTACTTTTATTGCACAAACAACACACGGTCTTTGAGCCGTCTTTCAGTGGAGCTAGCTACACTTGGTGTTTGATGAAGGCGGACATGAGCTGCGGGTTGGAGCGCAGGATGTTGAGCACCTGCTGCTGCTGCTGCGGGGAGCTGGGGGAGTGCAGGACTTGGAGGAGCTCCTGCAGGGTGGCCTGGGGCAGGTTGGAAGGTGCCTGGTCTTTGTCACTCGATGCCATGTTTGCTGTATTGCGATTCGCTGCTCAGAGCTGCGAAGCGGGACAAATGTATTAAAATACATTACTTTACAGTCGTTTATCAGCTCTTATCCAAAGCAACATACAGTAAAGTGCAATTCAGAACCAGGGACAAGTGCATTGAAGACCCTAGAGGAAAGTGCAACTCCAAGTCCTAGAGATACCATTAATCAACCAGGTCTTAACTTTAACAATGAAACAAATGTGCATGTTTTATTATTCAGTCATTTAAATGTATTTTAATACCTTTCTTCTAAGCATACTTATTTCCCACTATAAAAGTTCACCCTAACTGTCTGCCTTTGTTAATCGGCCCCGGAACAAAAACAAGAATGATGGTAATTTATCCAAACTCCCGTGAGTTTTTTCGTGCAATTTGAATAGTGTTGCCCAAGTTTTGTCAATGACAAAGGCAAAGTCATCCGCTTATAGATCTCGCTGTAATATCATTCACTTTATTATTCAGTGATCGGATGTTTGACAGAATAATAACGGGGAGCGGGTGTCTGCTTCCCCGCCTTCTCGTCCCGTTTCGGAATCCCCGCTCAGTCTCTTTTATTCGTTTTGAAGTTTATTTATTTATTATTATTTGCCGTTTCACCCGCGTAGGCTATAGCCTGTCATATCGCGGAAGCAGAGCTGCGTTTCAGTTTCTCTTTCACAATAACTTCAACATTAACAATGATAAAACTCAATTGAGCCAAACAACTTGTTACACTGGTGCGATCGGGATATTTTTATGTTTACACAGTAGGCTAGATACTCTTTTTATCGCAAAAGCGACAATATTGTCCCACTTTAGAACAACCCCGCCCCATTAGCTAAACAGAACTTGCAGTAATAGGAACGTTCCAGAATTGTCATAGAATATCTGGCCAAGTAAAGTAAAACAAACATAAAGGCGAATTTTTGTGATATTACCTGCGGTTCCCACTGCCTAGACCTCGAAGCCAGTGCCTTAGAATAGTGACGTTACGAATGATACTGATCGTTTTCAGGAAATCACGTGACTGATGACAAACGATGCCTCGTTTTGTGTAGAAGCACGTAATCGGGTTGGTTTGAGCAAAGTGCTTTGCTCTCTGGGTTAAATTCAGGTTTGTCGATATGAGAAAGCACTTTAAATCTGGTTGTCGTAGTGGTCGTTAAGTGAGAGCAGTCAACAGTCACTTAACACAATTGCATTATTTATCTATTTTCTAACTTGTTGAATCAGATATTATATAAAATAGATAATATTAATTAGTTGGGAATAATTACATCAGCAAACGTAGCCTAATGATAACTGTACCATAAGCTAGCAAAGCAATACCACGAAAATCCTTATTGGTTACACCAGTAGTACACTTTGCTACTACTTGTCAAAGCTGTTTGCCGACCCTTTGCTTTTCCTTTGTCTGTACTTACTCTTACTGTATTTCTTGTTCTTTTGAATGGCTGCCATTCAACGTCAAACGCTAAGGAATGCAATCTGTGCAGGAGTATGTCAGAAACTAACACCAACCCCCCATAATTCTCTAATCCACGTATCTCTCCAACAATAAAGGCTATTCATGATGATGATGATGATAATAACAATAACAATAATAATAATGTTTCGAAAATAACAATACAATGTCTGGTATTTAACCCTTTAAGGTGCAAGATCACAACTGGTAATTGAAAGCAATTGAGTTTAATAACACTGACTTACAACATTGAATTTTTTAATATATTTTTTAATCTACCCCTAAAATAGATTTAAAGATTTGAAAAACACATCATGAAGTGCAATCCATAGTAGCTGAGGCAGAACTATTTGTATTTGGTAGCAAACCAGTTCCATCCGGTTTCAATGTTACAAAGGTAGTCTGCAAAATGCCTGATTTGTTGTAAGGAACTCTACCTTAACGAATCGCATGTGAATTATTAAGTTGTAAAGAAATAATTTCTGTAAACAAAATAGTTTTGTGGTTGATGAAACGAGTCATATCATGCAACATCTCAGTCCATTGCGAGTTTAAAATAAAGCGGGAATTCATACCTAATGTCTGAAATACATCTTATTTTCTCTTCGCACAATCGCGAACTTGCCAGCAATTGGCTAAGATATACAATATTTCATGTATAGACCAATTCGATACGAGTATGAGCTGTAATGGATGAGAAAAGCAACATGCAACAAACTGGAGCCCTTGTATAGTTGAGGGCAGGTAAAACCATAGACATATACATGTATCTCGGCGCCATTTTGAGAGTGGCAGCAACTTCATAAATCGTGCATGCGACATAACACACTGACAGTCTTAAAGCCTTCCCTTCTTTCACTGTAGCCTCCGGGAAATATATATTGGGATAATATTATTTACCGCATATATGTGCAATCATTGATTATAAATGAATTACAAACACAAATCCATCGAGGGATATTGATTCACTACACACAACAAAAATGGCCGGCGATATGGCATAAGCGAGGTTGATTGCATTAATGCCTGAAGGTCCTTTGAAAGAAAACAAATTGGGGTCCTGAAGTTTTTGTTTTTGAGCTTCGTATGAGCGTTGTGTTCAACTCCGGAATAGTAGTCGTGTCGTTAATGTTACTTAGTCGATTTTGACAGTGTGCGTACTTAACTGCAACTGGACAATACGTGAGGATCGGCCGATTGCATCAGCAGCTACACAAGTTACCCTGCATCGTTTCTAAAGTAAGATCACAGCGAACGTTACCTGAATCTATCCAACTCGCTAGTGTTGGCTAGTCTAACGCTATAGCCTAGTACATTTCGCTAGCTAATTAGCCTAGTATAGCTAGCAAACGTTGATTGGCAATCTTGTGGTCAATAATAATAGCTAATTTACCTATAGTTAGCTAACTATCCATTTTCTTAATGTAGTCGATATTTTAAAGGGCAACTTAATTTTGTGTTTCATGAGAATAGTGCTAACTTGAGTACAATTGCAGCTTACTGACGTTGGCGAGCTAGCTAACGTTATCTACGCTAGCAACCTAATTTATTCGCAACGTCTGGCAATCAGTAATCGTATCGCCCAGAATCGGATAGCAAGGCTGCAGCCTTTATCTATATATGACCGCGTTGTTGCCAGCTAGCTAAGTTAGCTAAACAACGTTGTGTGGTACTTTCATTCTTCGTCGCATGCATAGCTATTTCCGACATAATATGGTTTAAGTGGGTAAATAATCCATCTAAACAGATCAGATCCAAAAAAAAAATCATCTTGTTAAAATTCTGGGATTACGAGTACAATTAGAACGAAAACCAGCATACATCGGCTCCCAGGACCGAGTATTATAACTAACTTACTGCACTAAAGCCCTGAACCAGGAGTGTCCAGTTTTATCCGAAAATGGCCGATATGGTGTCGGGTTTTGTTTTCGTCCCATACTTAGACACCAAGCGGCTATTTCACTGGCAAACTCACCAAGATTGACATTTGCCCTGAGTAAAACCTGTAACCCTTTCAAATATGGAACATGGACCGAAGTAAAAATAGCTGTTTACTCAGCGCAAACCAACTCCAACAAAGCGATTCCGTTGACTTGCAATAGAATTAGGTGTATCGAAATAGGGTTTAATGAACTCTAGGGACAGGCTTGGCCAGCCCTGATCTACCCAGTTGTCCTCACTCCTGGTCCTGGAGAGCTGCAGGGTGTGTTGTTTTTTGTTTTTTTTCCCTTAATATCAGCAACCAAGTCAGATCCAAGAAACCAGGTGAGGCCTTAATTGATCAATTAAGTCAGAGGTGTCTAATCTTATCCTAAAAGGGCCAGCGTGGGCGTGGGTTTTAACCCAGCAGCAACACACCTGATTATACTAATGAACTAATCATGGTCTTTAATCAAGACCGTGATGAGTAGAATCGGCTGTCTTAGTCCTGTGCTAAAACAACAACCTGCACACACACCGGCCCTTTCTGGATAAGATTGGACACCCCTGAATTAAGTGCAGAGTAACAACATGGGGCGACCTGGTTCAGGTGGTAAGAGCAGTCGTCTGGCAGTCGGAGGGTTGCCGGTTTGATCCCCTGGCCGGGCTGTGTCAAAGTGTCCCTGAGCAAGACACCTAACCCCCAAATGCTCCTGACGAGCTGGTCGCCGCCTTGCATGGCAGCCAATCGCCGTCGGTGTGTGAGTGTGAGTGTGAGTGTGAGTGTGAGTGTGAGTGTGAGTGTGAGTGTGAGTGTGAGTGTGAAAGGGTGAATGAGAAGCATCAATTGTACAGGGCTTTGGATAAAGGCGCTATATAAATGCCAACCATTTACCATTTAAAGCCAGCACGCCCCATGGTTTTCCGGGACCAGGAATAAGGACCACATGTCTAACGGATCCAGATAGGTTAGCTTTCTGCTCATTCTAAAACGAAGCTGTGTTGCCTCCGCAGGACGGTGTTCATGTGTGGTCATGTCAGGAATCGCTCTGAGTAGACTGTCGCAAGAGCGCAAGGCCTGGAGAAAAGACCACCCTTTTGTAAGTATTGTGTTTTGAATTTGTTCCTGACCCTGCCTTTATAGGATATGTTCCCCAAACACATTTGGCCGGGGGGCTCATTCCAATGGCTTTATTTTTATTTTTTTCTTCCCCCGTCTCCTGACCCAGAAATCCATTGAGGTCCGCCATCTTTACGGACGTTCCAACTTGTTAAATGTTCCTTCTCGGAGCTAGAAGTAGAAGTTAGGAACTCCCAATCTTTCTTTTTGAGCAAGAAAACATCAGCAGAAGTTTTTAAAAAAATTATTATTATTGTTTTGACATGCATATAAATGACATGCGTATCATTTATACATACATACTTGTATGAATGATCAACCTGTGGATCCGCCTCTCCCCATCTACCACGTCTGAAACTGACGTGGCTTCCAACCGATGTTTGAAGGAGCGAGGGCTTTCGATTTGCCCAATTCACGCTCTCTCGACTTCCCTGTCTTTTTTCTTTAATCCTTTCCTCGCCTCTCCTGATGGGTGGAGCCAGGGGGGCGAGAAAAGCAGAAAAGAAAGGAAAAAGAGGGATTTGAATGAGCCCAGGCTTTTAGTTGACAGCTATCAGCCAATCAGTTAATCACTCTCTTATCCCCTTGTTGTCGTCGCGTCCTTTCAACCAATCCAGGGTTTTGTTGCCGTTCCCACCAAGAACCCCGATGGCACCCTCAACCTCATGAACTGGGAATGTGCCGTTCCAGGGAAGAAGGGGGTGAGTGGTGCGACAAAATGGCTGACGTACAGTTCATGGCCGTCAGTGCATTTCACAGGTGACTTCCAACCAGACCATTAGAGCGGTGGTCCTAACTCCCGGTACCCGCAGGGTGTGCTAGTTTTCGTTGTCACCCTAAAACAAGCATCCGCTTCAGACGCAGGGGACAAAGCCACGCAAGTTAACGGTGTAATTAACTACTTTTCGTTGATCAACCGAGTGACAAGGAAAGCCAGCACACCCTGCGGCACTCCAGGGCCGGGAGTGAGGACCGCTGCTTTAGCGGATCGCTTGATGATTGTTAAAATAATGTGCAGTTTCACCTCTCAGTGAAAGGCCACCAACACACATTCCAACTGCTTCAGTTTCCTTGGGGATGAACTCTTGCTTAGCGGAAGTACGGGCAAGCTTGTGAGCATTGGCAAATAGCTTTCAGCTGTATTTGCAGGCTTCTTTCTCTTTGGCCAAACCAGTTGGCTGTTGGCTGAAGTTTTGGGCTGCACAATAAATTGTATATTTACTGTCATCGAGAAATGAACACGGGGGAAACGCTTTGCAATAGACTGCTTGAACTTCGATGAATAGTGTTTATTTAAACGGATGTTCTGTTCAATTGATTGGCTGTTCATGTGCTATTTGTTCAATAAAAGCATGTTGGAAATAATGTATTTAATTTCTTATTCAGTGGGCATAGGCAATTCTGGGGTCTATGTTAGCCATACACCTAAAGCAGAAAGACATTAGAACACACCTCAATATTTGTTTATCGCAAGTCATATCGTCATCGCAATATCGAACAACGTTATCGCGTATTACATATTTTCCTCATATCGTGCAGCCCTACTCCAGTTTTAGGCAAGTATAATGGCTTCTCAGGTGTGAGTTGGGCAAATGAAACCTGCCAATTCTTTGAATTTTGCAGACCCTATGGGAAGGAGGCCAGTACAAACTGAGGATGCTGTTTAAAGACGACTACCCTTCCTCTCCTCCGAAATGTGAGTGCCGTCTCCACGCAAGGGTCCTGGACAGTATGAGAAATATATATATTAAAAAAAAAAATCTAAATAAAAGATGTGTGAAGACTAACTGCAATTCCAAAGCTCGTAACCAAAAATGTAATGTCTGTCCGTTCCCCCAGTCTCAGTTCAGACCATGCTGGACACCGTGCCAATTCAGTAGAGCTCAATTTAATGGAAAGGAGTATTGGGCTCCAACCGTGCACCAGGAATTAGTCTCCTACTGACAATTCTCTCTCTATAATGTACACTCTTTTTTAAAAAATCAAATTAATTAATTAATTAATTCTTTTAAAAAAAATTTTCTTCATGCAAGTACACAGTGCACAGTACACAGTACACAGTCTGAATATTTGGCCAGAGCTACAATTTCAGAGCACCTTTAATTTGAGGGTATTTACATCCATACTTTTGGAATTGCATCCCTTTTTATACACAGCCAATATCCAAGGACTGGGAGGGGATGTGTGAGGTGGCCTTGAGACAAGGGGATAGAGAGAGTCAAAGGAAGAGGGGAGAGTTGAAAGGAGGGTGGCAGATGCAGAGTCATTGGGGAGTTTGGGGAAGGATTTGAAAGGGGGGAGAAAGGCGGTGACAGTGGTGGCAAAGGAAGAGGCTGAGAGGCGGGCTGAGGAAGTGTGGGTGGGAGGAAGAGGGAGGAGGATGGGGAGGAAGAGGGAGGGAGAATGAGATGAAGTGGTGATCAGATGTATGCAGAGGGGTAACCGTGAAATCGGAGCATGAGCAGTTCCTCACGAAGACAAGGTCTAGGACTTGGTTAGAGGAGAGTGTTGCAGGGAGAGGTCGAAGGAGTGGAGTAGCGGGTGGAAGGCAGCAGCCTGGGAGGCTTCAAGGTGGATGTTGAAGTCTCCGAGGAGGATCTGTGGGGTGCCATCCTCAGGGAAGGAGCTGAGAAGGGTGTCTAGTTCATCAAGGAAGCTTCCCAGGGGCCCTGGAGGACGATAGACAACAGCAATAAAGAGCTTAGTGGAATGGTACTCAAAAGTGGATATGGAAAGGTCAGAGAGGGGGAGAACAGAGAATTTCCTTGAGGGGGAGATTAGCAAACCACTACCACCGCCACGGCCGGAGAGGGTAGGAGGAGGAGAAGGAGGATGAGAAGGCAGCGGGAGTGGCAGTGTTGTCAGGTGTGATCCAAATCTCAGTTAGGGCAAGGAATTGTAGGGACTGGAGGGAGGCGTATGCGGGGATGAAGTCAGCCTTCTGAGTGGCAGACTGGCAGTTCCATAGCCCCCCCCCTGTGACCGCAAAGTCCCGGGGTCAGCGGGGGGTATCAGAGGTTGGGGGGGTTCCGGCACCGTGGAGGCCCATGTCGCAGGGGGTGTCTTCGAGGGAGAGAGCAGACTGGGACGGGCTGAAACATAACATAACCAACTGGGACGGAGCTTCGTTCTGCGCACACCTATTGGCTAAAATCGCTTAAAAGGAATAACAAATTACCTAGCGTCTAGTGGAACGGCCCGCCAACACACCTGGTTAAAATTATGCACTCCCTGTATAACCTCATATACATTGCTTCATTTCAAATCCAATGTGCTGCACTTATGGACTGCGCTCTGTCTTCAGCCCATCATGTGGCAGCGACTCGATGCAGAAAAGCATGCAGACACAGTCAAGAGGTTAAGTCATGAGAATGGGGAAGAAATGTAATTGAAGTGATTTTTGCCGTTAAATGATTCTAGGTACCAGACATGGTGGTGTGCGTATCTCAGATCCTGGGATTTTTGTGCACAGCCAGCAAGCGGCTGTTCTGTGGGCGAAAAGGTCATTTTAATGGGAGAGGTCAGAAGGCTTACAGAAGCCTGCCTTAAGTCATAATTTATTACTACAGAAGTGCTTTTTTGGGATAGATTCATATGTAACAAACTTTTAGTAAAAGTTAAGTAAATGTGTGCTTTTTTTTTTTTTTTTTTTTCTCCTCTCCCCAAACCCAGGCAAGTTTGAACCACCCATCTTTCACCCAAATGTGTACCCGTCTGGCACCGTCTGTCTGTCCATCCTGGAGGAAGACAAGGACTGGAGGCCGGCCATCACCATCAAGCAGGTCAGACAGTGTCAGGTGCAAGCCTGGGACCAGGCAAGGTGCTCCCGGCTGAGCCAAATTCACTGTAGGGCCACTTTTCCAGGCACGCTGTGGCTCTTTGTTGCCCATAGGATTTCCACTGCTTGTTTTCGTTCACGCCCTCAGTCATCGATGCACTCGCTTTATTATAAGGACCCGAAACGATACGATGTGTATCGTATAATGTGTGCTTTGTGTACAATTCGGCCTTATCGTGTGTGCGCGTGTGTCGTTGCAGATCTTGCTGGGTATCCAGGAGCTGCTGAATGAGCCCAACATACAGGACCCTGCCCAGGCCGAGGCTTACACAATATACTGGTGAGTGTGGAATTCCTCTTTTCGCCGTGACAACGAGTCGATGCGAGCGTGTTCAGACGGGACACCCCCCCCGCGCGCTTCACACGTTTGCGTTTGCCCCTTTTCCAGTCAGAACAGGATGGACTACGAGAAGAGGGTGAGAGCACAAGCCAAAAAGTTTGCCCCGACATAGGGCTGGTGTGTGACCTCTGACCTTTTTAGTCCACGCCACGGTACTGGGAAAAGTGCTCAACAGAGGGGAACGCGTGCCAAGGAAGACGGAAGGACCAAGGAGCGTTGCTCGAGTGGGACCGCACAGGGCACATGTACATGTGTGTATGTGTATATATATATATAAATATGGAGAGTTATAGACCTTTTATTGTTTTAGCAAGTCAGTATTTGTGTCTTCAAAATTATCCAATTGTGTGAATTCTCAAATTAAAGACAATATTAAAAATGTATACGTCTTCTGCATGTCATCCTGTTACTAAGGAACATTAACATGGGTGTGATTCATTGGGGAAGGATTTTAGGTAGAGCACAATCTGCTCTACTGTTTGAAAACTTTATGTCGATGGCTGTGACTGGTCTTCAATTAAAAAGTCATCGCGAATGCAAATTTAAGAGAAAATCCGCACTAAACGATCCGGATGGAGATTCTTTTCTCCCCACTGGGGGGCACCAAACCCCCAAAATGTACAGTTTTTCAGCCAAGACAAATGCCTACCAAAATCTTTTTGAAGGATTAATTATTTAATTTTTTTTTAATTAAGTTAAATAGTATATTTTACACTGCCACATCTTAGATTAAATCCTCAAGTGTCTATATCTATAAATGTATCCAATGTAAATTGCATTTACAATTATGTTTTCAATCTATTGGTATACATGCCGGATGCACTTCCGCCCCATGCGCCTGGGTTGTGTTAACTAATCCACGGTACGGAGATCGGGAGATCGCGCCATGTTTCAGTTAATTTAGCCTTTATTGTCCGCGCATTTGGGAGGAAGTTAATGTATTTTGTTATTTTATAATAAAAAAAAGTTTGCATTTCGTTTGAATGCAAGCAGTACTTGTCAGTTTTAATGGACATATACCCACAGAGGAATGGAAAATTGTTGGCATTTATATAGCGCCTTTATCCAAAGCGCTGTACAATTGATGCTTCTCATTCACCCATTCATACACACACTCACACTCACACACCGACGGCGATCGGCTGCCATGCAAGGCGGCGACCAGCTCGTCGGGAGCATTTGGGGGTTAGGTGTCTCGCTCAGGGACACTTCGACACAACCCGGGCGGGGGATCGAACCGGCAACCCTCTGACAGACGACTGCTCTTACTGCCTGAGCCAATGAGACGACTGCTCTTACTGCCTGAGCCAATGAGACGACTGCTCTTACTGCCTGAGCCAGGAAGCAGGCCGTATGCGTATGGCATCAGCGGCGTATATCGCAAAATTCACAGTAAAACCCAGAATCCTTGCGACACCCGAACATGGACTGATGTCAAAACGGCTATTCCGGGTTTTACTCTGAATTTATCCAGCTAGCTCCGTAATCCCACTTCATGACATCCCCCACCCAGGTGTCACTCATTTGTAAGCAATTGGTCTATTTCCAGAATCTTCTGCCATATCACAGGTTACAGAAGGTTAATCAGACTAATTGGCTAAAAGTATGAATATGCAAAATGCTATTTCTAACATAGTGTGGCCTTAAGACCGTGCCTGATCAAGAATATCTAACAATTTGATACAATAATCGTTGGCTGGAATTATGGAAATAACTAAAACCAGGAGTCCCAGAGTAGTTTCAGAACCGCTGAGCTGAAGTGTGCACTTTCTTCAACAGTGGAGAGCCGCCGTTTCTGCGTTTCATCTCAATTGTGTACAACATTGAGCTACAGGTTTTGAGTCAATAATGACGAAGACCTACGCTTTAAGAACGAATTCTCAGACACCATACGCCAGTCGGTCCGCCCACAGTTTCCAACAGGATGTTCAATGCGTCACTGTTTCTGTTTAAATACACGTTTCGCTAAAGTTTTGTCAAGGCTGAACGTAGCCCTGGTGAGGTGCGTTAATCAATTAAGTGCAAAATAACAACACAAGCCAGGTGACCCTGCAGCTATCTAGGACGAGGAGAGGGGACCACTGCTCTGCACACACAATTATGTGACACAGGAGGGCCAAAAGTATGCAGGTTTACCAACCAACCAATCACTTCACCTGCTGATTTCACTCATTACCTCTGGTGGAAGGTGTGTTAATTTGTGAGTGCTCGTTCAGCTTACAAATTGATTTTTGGATAAAAGCGCGCTTTATTGCCTGATGGCATGACCTGGATCTCTGAATGCGAGCGCACCGGAGGTGTCACCAGTGATCTCATGGTCATCTGGGCTCTTGTCAGCCAGTCTGGGCGGCTGCTGCAGTGAAACGGTCCTGTTGGACATTTATCCGCATTGCACAACATCGGAGTCGCCAATCTCCAAAATCAAAAACAACTCTTAGCCTACAGCGGTCAGCCTGCGCTTGTGGTGACTGCTGTTCTCGGGAATGTGGAGTAGATGGCGATTCCCAGAATTGCGTTCTTCTCAGAAACTTTCCAGATCATCATGATATTGCTGCATTTCCCGTTCTGCCGTGGATGAACGATCTGATTATTGCCACATCCTTATGCCTCAGATGGTAGGAGATAGAGGAGCATTGACGTGGCTGTCCGGTTTAAAAAAAAATTTTTTTTTAGAATCTGCAAGTCGTTTCTCATAGCATAATAAACCATTTATGGGATTTGGATTCATTACTATATTACTGAACTTTGTATGTGTTGTCGTCCCAACTCTTCACCCTCGCGAGACACAAAACTTTAAGTGATTACCAATGAAGTGATGAATGCAATACGTTTTCGGGTTCTTTGCGATACCCCGTTTTCAAACAGTCTTTGTCTAGCCCAAGTGATTACGTCACTGCCGGGAGCAGGAAAAGCACCAGCTGACTCCCGCCCCCTCCAGGGGTTCCTATTGTTCTTATGCAGAACACACCCACCACAAGGAGCTCAGAACGAAGCAGGTAAAGGGCAAAAGCTTTATTTTATTGTTTCTACAAAAAACACAGCGCCGCCGCAACTCGCACCAACCCCACCCCCCTTCGACTTCCCCACTACTCCTACTCCTACACCAACTCTCCTCTCTCCTCTCCTGTACCCAGAGCCCGGCACAGGTAGAGCGCACAAACCCGTCACACAACACACAAAGGCAATCACTGCTGAACTCCCCAGTGACCAAACAGCACTCCAGTGTCCCCCCACCCAGGGGGGGGGGGGTGGGGGGTGGGGGGAAGAAACCCCACTCAAAGGGGAAGTCAACCAAAACGGGCGGGGTCTCGCACACGCACTCACACCTTTCACTTCCTCACACACCAACACCACAATAACTTTAGAGGGGATGTAGTTGGCCCCCACCGCTGTGCTGGGCCTCTACTTCCAAAAACAAAAAACAAAAAAGAAAACCCAACCCCTAAACAATCGGCTGCCACGGCACCAGTCCGGCTCCACACAGCGCCGCTCCTCCAGAATCGCCCAGCGCTGGTCCCGCTTAAGAGCAGTATCGCACGTGGTGTCCACATTCTTCCGGGGCTGCCAGCCAGCTAACCTCCGCCAATGCGGGAGACAGCCTAAACCAAAAAAACCCAGAAAGAAAAGAAAAAAAACCCCAAACACAACCAACTGAAAAATAACCGACAAGCGTCTCTCTCGCGTCTGCCCCTTACCTGCTTCTTTTAAGCCCGGCTTCATTAAGGAAACAGCTGCATCACGCCCCCAAACCCGACAGCCGGCACCTCACATGCCTGGATCCATGTGCACACCGAGCCCCACCCAACTCTGGCAAATCCAGCCCAGCCACCAGGCTCCTGACATCACTCTTTCAACTTTGTCATTGGCGACTCCATAGCCAAGATGCCAGGCCTCTCCGACATTAGCTCAGGAGGTAAGAGCAGTCATCTGGAGAATCGCTGGTTTGATTCCCGCCCTGGGTGTGTCGAAGTGTCCCTGAGCAAGACACCTAACCCCCAACTACTCCTGGTGAGCTGGTTGGCAGACGCTCTTATCCAGAGGGACATACAGTTGATTAGACTAAGACTAAGCAGACCTGGAGCAGTGCAGGGTTAAGGGCCTTAACCAGTACGCTACAGGACTTGTATTACTCTGATTCTCTGTGGAACTAAGTGAGTGAAGAGGTACATGATACTAGCCTGTGGCCAGAGAATTTGGTGCCATTTTCCCCATTGATATGTGATAATGCAATGCTGTGGAGATACAATGTGCTGGAGTGCAGAGCCAAAATGACAGCAATTGTGCAACATACAGTGCATTCGGAAAGTATTCACAGCGCGTCCTTGAGTGGCCCAGCCAGAGCCCAGACTTGAATCCGATTGAACATCTCTGGAGAGATCTGAAAATGGCTGTGCACCGATGCTCCCCATCCAACCTGATGGAGCTTGAGAGGTGCTGCAAAGAGGAATGGGCGAAACTGTCCAAAGATAGGTGTTCCAAGCTTGCGGCATCATATTCAAAAAGACTTGAGGCTGTAATTGCTGCCAAAGGTGCATCAACAAAGTATTGAGCAAAAGCTGTGAATACTTATGTACATGTGATTTCTTAGTTTTTTATTTTTAATAAATTTGCAGAAATTTCAAAAAAACTTCTTTCATGTTGTCATGGGGTGTTGTGTGTAGAATTTTGAGGAAAAACAGGAATTTATTCCATTTTGGAATAAGGCTGTAACATAACAAAATGTGGGAAAAGTTTTGGACTGGACTGTATATTTACATTATATTTCTCATAAAAAAAAAAAAACTTTGGAAGTTCTGTTTTGATCATTGTTGGATGACTCCGGTGTGCTAATGCTGAAATGTGAACACAAACAAAACCGTATAAAACTGCTTGTTTTCCTGTACAGGATGTCTCCAATAATTCAAAAACAAAAACACGAGTGCCATTTTATGAAGCTTCATAAGAACACAGCAGGGTGGCAATTCTGGCACAGTTTTGTGTTTTATTGGCCAAAAGGCAAATTAATGGGTAACTGAGTCATCTTAAATATAAGTTTCGGGTGAAGGATGGATGGCATGAGGGTTGAGTGCCATTAAATGCGCTGCTGTCTATATTATGAAATAACAGTTTGTGTCAAACTCCACTGGTGGTTTTAAACATGCAGTAGATGTCTGTTAAGGTATTTTCTCTCTCTACACCAATGGCCAAAATTTTAGTTTTTAATATGGAGGACTACATAGTTGTCATACATGATGGCAATAAAAGTATTCCATCAATACATCTGAACAATTCACAATGAATTTGTACATGAGGATATTTACGGCAGCAGTTCAGCTAAAGTGCCTTCCTCCCAAGGGTACAATGGGAGTGTTTCACTTGGGAAATGACCACAACCCTGTTCCCAAACCATAATGCACTGCTGCCCCCAGTGCAGCCTATAAGAGTAATGCCAGGCAAAGCACTGCCAGATGACCATATCAGTAAAGGAGAAAAAAACAAGCTACGTAGTACCGTGAGATGACACAGGTTTAATGGCAGCACAGGAATGGATTGATCAAAGAATAAAGAAAAAAAAGTCTTAAAAAATGAAAGATGAAAGCCCAGCAGAAAAAAAGGGTTTTCTCAGCAGTGATGGCTGTTCAGCTGTGCTGTTATTTTAAAAAGAGATCAAACCACATCCTCAACCTGGGACCGAAAGACTCTTGAAACGGCAGTAATGACACAGTTTGACAGTTAAACCAACCCATTTCTATTATTTCCCCTCTGTATTGTACTTTATAGATTATCAATTGGTTTTGTATGTTTTTAATGTTCTATCTATAAAGAACATTGAAAATCCCAGGAGAACAGCAGTTTCTGAGATACTCAAACCACCACATCTGGCACCAACAATCATTCCATTCCAAGTCACTGAGATCACATTTCCCCCCATTCTATCATTTGGCCTGAAAAACAACTGAGCTTCTCGACCATGTCTGCAAGCTTTTATGCATTTAATTGCTTCCACATGATCGGCTGATTAAATATTTGCACGAACAAGCTGGTGTCTATAGGTCTACCTAATAAAGTGGTCATTGAGTGTAGATGACATTTATAAAAATTTGGTCCACGCTTCTATAGAAAGAGTACAAAGTACAGAGTGCAAAGTACAAAGTCATTCAATATTTTGTTTCTTTCATTC
Source organism: Conger conger (assembly GCF_963514075.1). Taxonomy (NCBI): domain Eukaryota; kingdom Metazoa; phylum Chordata; class Actinopteri; order Anguilliformes; family Congridae; genus Conger; species Conger conger. The sequence goes on along the minus strand of NC_083775.1, from coordinate 8,681,313 downwards.
GGATGTAGACAAAGCAGAGACGTTAAAAGAGGAAGATGAAGACTCACCGGTCAGAAAATGCCACGGCGCAGGCAGAAGTTCAAACCCTCAACCACAAAGGGTGGGCCGTGTAAGGCTGAGCATTGGCTGCTCTATGAAGTGTCCTGAGCAAGACACCAAACCCCTACAATGTTCCTGACGAGCTGGTTTGGTGCCTTGCGAGGCAGCCAATCTCCATTGGCGCGTGAGTGTGAGTGTGAGTGTGAGTGTGTTTGTTAATGGGAGAATGAGAAGCATCAATCGCACCGCACTTCAGATAAAGGTGCTATGTAAATGCCAACCATTTACCATTTACCATTCACTGGGCCACCTAATCATGTACTATGCAGTAAACAGAACTGTTGGATAAGCTGAATGTCTTGGCTCTTTAGCTTGCAATGGTGTATCATGTTCAAGTTAGCAACTGTATGGACGGAATGATCGACTTTTAACCAAGTCAAATTTCGGCAATTTTGCTGACCGAGAGCTATGCCTTTAACCAAACTGAAGTTTGCACTTTGACTGACCGAAAAGCTATATTTGTATAATCAAGTTATAAAGTAATAAATTGAGCTGGAAAAAACTATCAGTGAGTAAATGTTATGTTGCCAAAACTAAATAAAACAATTGCTTCATTGCAGTCGTCAAAACAACATTTTTGGGTCCCGCTAGTTATGTCCACTTTCAAGGGGCAGTTTGCAGTGGAACAGAAAGCATGGCATTTTCAGGATCTGTATAACTATCAGAAACATGCTTTTACCCCTTCACTGTCTTCACACAACAGAAGCAAAAATGCAAATTTTTTCCAGGTAGAGTTCACTGGATTGGTAATATTTGATAAAGCAATTTATGAGAGAACAACGTGTATCTCGGTCTATATTGATTCATTTTACTGTTCAGAGACACTGCACCTTGTTGTTATGAAATTTGACAGATTTTGCCAGTCCCATTTCATGTTTTCAATCACCAGTTGTTTTTCTTTTCATTTTCAGGGGAACAGAACAAACCATGAACCGCAACTGAAGGTTAATTTTAGTGAAAAACATGCTTGTGCAAAACCACAAATATATACTATAATTGACTGCATTTAATTGAACAAATAATAATTATTCATCTCTGTGGTGAAGCTGCCAAGTCTTTGGGTAAATGTTTTTTTAATTTTTTATCTTTCTTAACCTTTACCTCAGAGATGAGAGAGTGCCAAGAATCTATATGTGTATATGTGAGGGAGAGATTACATCTCTGCCGGGCTGTGGCTTCTAATTCCGCGCGCACGCGCGCGCGCACACACACACACACACACACACACACACACACACACACACACACACACAGTGTGACCCTGTGGTTTTTAGCTATGTCTGTGTCATTACTGAAAAGATAAAGGCAGAAGCCGACAGAGATTGGCCGGAACATTTTTGGATCAGGGTGTCTGGACTGTTGGACCGCTGTATTAAGAGTATTAGAGTAAAACGATTGAAAGTGACCACTTATGGGAAAATGAGGAGCGACAAGGTAGGTGTCATCCAATTTTAACAAATGATTAATAACTAACAACAACAAAAAATTATATATATATATATGTATTCTTACTTGAATATATTACTTGTACTGGTCATATATATATATATATATATAGTACTTACAGTACAAGTAAGTATCTTACAGTACAAGTAAGAACCTTATTATGATGATGATGATTAAGTTTAGATGGTTATCGACCATAAAGCCAACACTATTACGTTCATGCGTCCGTCAAACTACAAAAAAATGTCCGAAACAGGTAGAACGGGCTTTGAATGAAGAAGGTTGATCGTGAATTTGAATTGTTAAGTTCTCCTACAAATTAAATGTATGACTTCCCGGATTCGCGTAGGTGCTGTGCTTTTGAACTTTCTACACGAGTTGGCGAATGCGACCGATAGTTGTTCTCGGTCGTTGTAAGAGGATGCCCATTCATGCGTACTCCTAAAGCGAGAGTAATTATGTTTATCGCACGTTAAACCAGAACAAATATATATTGCCTGGCTCGTAAAGTACGTATAGACTATATTACAAAGCGCTATTAAATACATTTTAAAGACATGGTATACTGGTGACGCACAGGCGGCTAAAAGTAATTTCTTTGGTGTAATTGTGAAACGAAACCATAGAGAACGATTTTACGAGGCGTACAATGCTTTTTATCATGTTGGACAGTCCCTAACCAAGTTGTAATTTCCTGCCATCATAGCCTACACACTTTCCACGAAGAGACTTGACGAGCAAGGTCCAAAGACCTTTGCATTTTTACAGTTGGCTAATTACTCGTTTGGATCCATCTGAAATGTATTGTTTTTGGATCGTCGCAAAACGCTTTTTGGTTTTTATAAGCCTGCCAAAGTCAAGCCAAAAACATCTAAAATCGCACGAAGTGTGAACTAGGTTTGGTAGCAACACTTGAACATACATACATGTACATGTACACAAATACATGTAACGAATTCAGAATTGTATCATTGTTCAAATGTTAGTTATAATATCCACGTATTGACCACTTTATTAGATATGTATTAGCCTTTTTAGGGGTCAAGCACCAAGTAATTGCCAAGACCCTATTGTAATTGTAAGGATTCTTAATATTTTTTAATATAATCATTATTTTTTCAGGCAAATGCGTGAAAACCATAGCGCGGCATATAATTTACACGTACCTCCACGCAAGCGGAAAGTGGAAAGTGTAGACTTTCATTCCACATCGTCTGATGTCGCTGAAACTTATAAATATGTTCATTGTTGAGTGTAATCACATTCATATACCAATAAAGGCTCACAGCCATAGCGCCACCTGCTGGCAAAAGGAGGTGAGGCTTATATTACATTATTGGCATTTAGCAGACGCTCTTATCCAGAGCGACGTACAACAAAGTGCATACCCATAACCAGGGATAAGTTCGCTGAAAGACCCTAGAGGGAAGTACAATTTCAACTGCTACCTGTACAACAAAGAAAAGGACGAGGGCCTTTTTTTTTGAGAACAAATAAACAAACAAACAGAGCAAAAGTGACCAAAGTGAACTATCCAAACACTGCTTACCTTGCCAACTAAAAATACCGATACACAAAGCACATCACAGAGACAACAATTAAGGTTCACAGGGAGGTAGGGAGGGACGGGGAGAGGTGCTGCTTGAAGAGATGCGTCTTCAGCTTGCGCTTGAAGGTGGGGAGAGATTCTACAGTTCTGACCTCAACAGGGTGTTCGTTCCACCACCGCGGAGCCAGAACATATATAATTGTCCTAGAGCAGGGGTGTCAAACTCATTTTAGTTCAGGGGCCACATACAGCCCAATTTGATCTCAAGTGGGTTGGACCAGTAAAATAATAGCAAAATAACCTATAAATGACAACCTGAAATTTCTTCAGAAAATGAGTGTAATTTCAACAATATTATGAATAAGTTTATCATTTACACATGTGCATTACAACTCACAGATCACAGTGGGTACAAAACATTTATTTACAGATATATGGAACTGAAAAAAGATAGTATTTTATTTTATGATCAAAACAACTTGTCAAGATCTAGAATTTTTTTTTTAAATTTACATACATTTCCACATCCGTGTTGTAATTCTGACCACCTGTTGTGGTGTCCGTCAAAGGCACCAACTCAAGGAACTCCTCGGTGACTGTCAAAGTCTCATCAACACCTCGAATGAATATGGCCAGTTGAGCAACATCTGTAATGCCAGTGCTCTCATCAATTGCAACCGCCCAAAATGCAAAAAATGACTTGACTGCGTGCCTCATTTGGCCGTCCAAATCTGAAATCCTATCTGCCGCAGTGTTCCTCGTCAGGCTAATGTCGGCAAAAGTCTGCCGCTTCTCAGGGCACACAATTTCTGCAGCCTTCAGAATGCATGTTTTGTTTTACTGCAAAGAAATACAAGCACATTATGAAAAGTTTACATTTAATGAACTATCCTTTTACAAAACATTATGAACGACCAGAAATTTCTTCAGAAAATGAGTGTAATTTCAACAATATTATGAATAAGCTTCAGAATGCATGTTTTCACGAACTCACCCTCACTCACCCTCTTAATAACGATAAGGCCGATAATTGCCATTCATGGAACCAGATGGAACCACTACTCTTACAAAAACAGTGCGACTGTCAGTGGACAAATTAGGAATATCAGTTACTTTTTTTTGTAAAATTGCAGTTTATGTCTGTCGTACAGTGCTTTTAGAACACTGTCCAGACAAAAAAAAAAAAATTTTTTTGTTCCTGTCAAAAATTGAATTCATAAAAATTGAATTAATTAATTAATTTTTGCCCATGTTTGGCAATACAAAAAACGATAATTATATTTGTTTTAATCTGTCAACAAATGGGAAGGACGGCAATGTCTTCTATGTAATTTTCTCACTTTGCAAATTCATCACTTTGAATCATCTGGTGGGCTGGTTTTGGCCCGCGTACCAATGCATACCAAATTCATTCAGCATGATCTTTAAGTGTCTATGCTAGTATATTGCACAAGGAATATTGATATCTTACACACTGTTGCCAGACCATGTATTTTAGGTCAAATGATGCTGAGACAGGAGGTGTAACATAATTTGACTGTGTACGTCTTCATTGATCGAAGGGGAAGTGTGGCATAATTCCAGTGCACACTTAAGTGTCTGAAAATATTGTTCCTCATGTCATTGATACAACTATGCCACCAACACTGCTGCACCCTTGGAGCTTGGGCCCGACCAATCGGAAGCTAGCAGCTATATTTTAACTTATTGGTATTCTGCTGCTGTCGCCCATCCACTTCAAGGTGTGACATGTTGTATTTTCAGAGAGGCTCTTCTGCATACCACCGGTAATGACTTACTGTCGCCTTCCTTTCAGCTTGAATCAGTCTGGCTATGTTCCGCTGACCCCTCTCATTAACAACGCCAACGTTTCTGCCAACAAAACTGCCGTTCACTGGGTATTTTTGTCTTTAATGGTCCCAGCATATCAGAATCAGCTAGCCTGTGAATTTCCTGGGATTGTCCGGTATCTAGTGCAGAGCGGTCTGGCAGAGCTGCCCAAACCTGTTCCTGGGGATCTACCAACTTTTAGGCTTTAACTTCAACCCTTATTTGGCACACCGAGGCTCTACTAATTAGTAAATCTCTAGCTGTTGAATGAGGTGTGGGAGTAAAAAACTCTAGGGCAGTAGGTCTCCAGGAACAGGGTGAACGCCAGAGCATGCTGAAGTGTTGCTGACTATGTACCGTTCATTGCTTTATGGCCACAGTCCTTTTTCAAAATGGATACTTCCAGCAGGATATTGTGCCATGTCACAATGAATGCATCATCTCAAGCTGGTTCTATGAACAGAGTCGCTGAAGTGAATAGTGCGCCTATGTGATGAGGTGGAATGTGAGGCGTGGTATGGCCAAAAATAATATGCAGGAGCTGGGTGATGGCGTTGAGTCAGCAAAAAAAAAATGTGTCCAGCACATTGTTGAATCCTTGTGGTAAAGAATTCAGGCTGTCAAAAGGGGGGGTCATACCGGGTACTAGATGGGTATACATCATGTGGCCACTGAGTAGATGTCCCCTTACATTGAAACAGCATCTCATAAACAGATGTAATGTAACACAGCGCTTAAATGTGCATCCCAGGCAAGGGGGTTTCCACAGCGATGATTAATGCCCCACTCATTCCTTTCCTGTGTCTCCCCTGCAAAGTCTGTAGGAGCAGCGATGGAGGTGGGAGGGCTGGTGTATCTCCTGCTCCTGCTGGCCGTGCAGAGCCCCCCCTGCCACCTGCAGCACACAGAGGAGCATCCGTGTCGCCGTTCCTCGGGTGAGGAGCGCTCAGCTGACCCCTGACCCCCCCCCCCACCCCCCCCTGTTGCTGTCGCAACGTCAAAGGAAACGTCAAGAGATTGGCGATGCCCGCGTGAACTTGTCCTTCATCCAGGACATTTCATGCTCTGAAGCCAGAAAAACCTTCCGTCTGGTTTCATTCTGCGTAATTGCCGTAAATATACTAATGATATGTCTTCCACAGGCCTGACTTGCTTCAACAACTTCGACACAAACATCACCTGTGCATGGCCCAGCTCAGAAACTCGTTCAAGAGCGCCCTGCGTTCTCCATGGAAATTATTCAGACCTACCTATCCCGTCTGAGTAAGGGAACAACACAGATTTTTACATGTTTTTTTAGTTGTGACCAGTATATCTCTATTTGTGGAACAACAGAAGAGGACATTATTTAAAAAAATGCTCAGGGCCTAAATTGTTTGTGCTCATTCGTCACGCAGGGCCAACTGTCGCCTGACGGAGGGTCGGAGCTGCCATCTTGTATTTGACATGGTGCGTTATAGAATATACATTTTCATGTTGTCGGAAAAAGTATAATCAGTAAGAAGTTATGACTCAGTTTAGTGTGTCTACATAAACTTGTTGAGTAATGCATTGGTTATGGTGGCATGCTTGTGTGTCAAGGCTTGTGTGTGTACAGAACTGCATAAGAACAGAACCAATCCAAAGCTAAGGTTTTTAAACCTATTGTATTTGTTTAAATAATAATTATTGTTACACATTACACATTAAGTATTATAATACAAGTATAATACATTAAAACATAATAATCAATTGTACTTAATATTTATTTATTTATTAATCATGATTTATTATTATTATTATTATTTAAAAAAATATATTATTATTATTATTATTATTATTATTATTATTATTATTATTATTAAAATATAAAATCCTCCCCTATTTTTGTGAAATTACTTGGTAATATCTTGGTCCATTTTGACAAAGATAATACAGGCATATTACATTTATTAGGGCAAAATGAGAAATTGTTGCAAAACATTGCATCTGTTCTCAGGGTCACTCTCCTATCTTTTTGCATTCTCTTTAGATTCTTTTCCATAACTTCAAAATAGCCATGACTGTAACATGTGGAGATCAGGTTGCTGACACTTTTGAGTACGAGCCGGATCTCTGTGGTGAGTGCTTCTTTCACTAAAAATCAACTGTGCCTCGGTGTAAAAACTAGGAAAGCACATTAATATCAGGGTCATATCAGGAAAAATAACCATCTCTGAATGACAGCTCGACAGCTTCAGCTTCATTACACAAATACGAATCCATAGGGGTGACATGGCTCAGGCAGTAAGAGCAGTCGTCTCATTGGCTCAGGCATTAAGAGCAGTCGTCTGGCAGTCGGAGGGTTGCTGGTTCGATCTCCCGCCTGGGCTGTGTCGAAGTGTCCCTGAGCAAGACACCTAACCCCCAAATGCTCCTGACGAGCTGGTCGGCGCCTTGCATGGCAGCCAATCGCCGTTGGTGTGTGAGTGTGTGTATGAATGGGTGAATGAGAAGTATCAATTGAACAGCGCTTTGGATAAAGGTGCTATATAAATGCCAACCATTAACCATTTTACCATTTACAAGAGCGTGTAAAACCTTTATTTTTTAAATGTATTTTGTTTTTGCACACTGAAAAGTATTCTCGGTACTCGCTGTCTTTGGTGATCATGGACACTGAACAAAGGCCTGTCATTTGTCACTATTGGTTTTCGGCAGTGAAATGGAACCCCCCTGATAAACCTGTCATCACCAATTCTTTGGGTTCTCACATCATCTCCTGGAGCCACCCCCAAAAATTTGGCCCTCAGACCGTCGAGTATGAACTGCAGTTCAAACAAGAGTCGGAGCCCCTGTGGGAGGTGAGTGGTGCTGACAGGAGTGTTACTGGACTGTGCGTGCGTGCGTGCGTGCGTGCGTGCGTGCGTGCGTGCGTGCGTGCGTGCGTGCGTGCGTGCGTGCGTGCGTGCGTGCGTGCGTGCGTGCGTGCGTGCGTGCGTGCGTGCGGCCTGTAGCGTAGTGGTTAAGGTAAATGACTGGGACATGCAAGGTCGGTGGTTCTAATCCCGGTGTAGCCACAATAACATCCGCACAGCCATTGGACCCTTGAGCAAGGCCCTTAACCCTGCATTGCTCCAGGAGGATTGTCTCCTGCTTAGTCTAATCAACTGTACTTCACTCTGGATAAGAGCGTATAATGTAATGTGTGTCACAGGACATTAGCAGGTTTGCAGATGAAGCCTGACAGTCTCTCCAGCTCAAGTTCCCACCTCTCTGTCTATCCGTGTGTCTGTCTCAGAATGCGGAAACAAGGAGCATATTCACACAGCCTGTAGAGCTGACCGAGCACAAACTTAAAATGGGACTGAGGTATCAGGCCAGGGTTCGAGTCAGGCCGCATAAGGACTCTGGCGTTGAAGGGGTGTGGAGCAGCTGGAGTCCTATTGGGTCCTGGAAATCAGCGATTGGGACGCCTAAAATTGGTGAGCAGGGCACACTCTCTTTCTCTACTGTACTCGGATTCCCCCCTCCCAACCCCCTCTCCATCTCTCTCTCCCTCGCCCTCTCCCTCTTTCTCCTTCCCCCTCTCTCTCACTCTGCCTCTCCCTCTCTCTCCCCCCTCCCTCTCTCTCACTCTCTCCCTCCCCCTCTTCCCCCCCCCCCCTCACTCTCTCTTGGTCTCCTTCCCAGAGGAGTTCTCGTCTGGCCCAGGTCCAGGGCCAGAGCTGCAGATGACTGTGGGGCTGGTAGCTGTCGCTGTTGTCCTTCTGGTCCTGATCGGCTGCAAACACCACAGAGCTGGCTGGTGAGCTCCAGGGAGGGGCTTTAGGGGGGACTCATGCAGTACATCATCCATTCAGCGCTCATGATACACCAGTGATAGTACTCTCGGGCGGTCAGGGGAAGGTTTTGATGCTCACTAAAGGACACGGGACACATTTCACTGTGTCTCCCTACCCATTGTTTGTTGTTTTTCAGGGTTCACAAGCTGAAACTGCCCCATGTGCCAACCCCCTCCACCTACTTCCTATCGCTAAATTCTGTCCATCGAGGGAATTTCCAGGTAAATCACAAAGGTCACTGCAAGGCCTGCTGTATCTCTGGAGCATAAACTGATGTTTGTTTTAGTGAATGGGTTTTTATGAGTCACCAGCTAAATGCCTAATATGTATTCAATGGAGGAGGGGGGAATTGGTACAATAACACAATAGAGCATGCGTTTTGTGTGAATTGAATCGCCTCCCTTCTCTCCGTTCTACCTCGTTCAGAAATGGCTGAGTCCCGTGTTTGCCCCAGAATCCTTTGAGGTCCCACCGTGTTTTGAGGACACCTCCACTGCCGAGGTGTCCCCAGTCAAGCACATCGCCGCCCTGCTCGCCAGCGAGCATCCCGGTGACCCCACAGCGCAGGGGGACAGCTGCTCCACGTGCCCCAGCTCCTACGATGCGAAGGTTTGTCCAGTGTACATCGGCTATAAATCCGTGGTGGTGCACTCTGGGCAGGAAGGTGGCGATGATGGGGTAGATATCCCCCTTCAGGATACGCCCCTCCAAGTAATCTGCTCCTACAAGCAACTAGGAGGGGAATCCAGACAGGACCCAGGATGCAGGCAGCTGGATGGAGAGAATGAAGAGGAGGAGGAGGAAGAGGATGCGGAGGAGGAGGAGGAGGAGGAGGAGGAGGAGGGTGACATTGAGGGTGGTCCAAAGGAAACGGATACTCTTTCTCCTCTAAACGCCTTCCCCTGTTCTCACTTCGCTCTACCCCCTCACCATCCCAGCATCCCTCTGCTGGCCTTCCCGTTCCGCGGTTTTGACTCAGATGCAGCCCCAGGTTGCTGCAATGCCTCAGGTCTTGGTAGACCTGGCTTTGCGGAAATCGAGCCCTCTGGCGGGGGGTATATGTCAGTGGAGAGCGCGCGCCGCAACATCTCCCGCTGAATCTGTGCAATCTGTGTGTGCAGTCACAGTAAACCTCCCCCGGGTTGATTGGAGGGTGATTTGATTCACCTGAATCTCAGGGTGTGGCAGTTATTTGGCAGTTGAGAGGAGCCTGGTGCATTCCCCTCTCGTCCAATCAGGGTGTGATGGCCCCCTTTCTTTTGGGCTTAAGAGAGGCGGGAACCTTCACATCCATTTCATTTTCTGATCCTACCGTCTTGTATTTTTGGGGGGAATCAAAGGGAGAAAAGGGGAATATTTCAGTTTCCTTTTATTAATGAAGAGGCATTTGTTCATTATTTTATCAAAGAGGCATTTGTTCATTATACTTTGATTAGTCCTTCCTGTATTTTGTCGTTGGGACCTAGCTCTTCTGAAGTTGAAGTTTCGTCAGTGCCACCACAATGCATTTAAACAAGGGGTTTGGACATCGTTGTGATGTCACCATGAAGTTGTTTTTCATCTTCTCAGTGGGAAGATTAACACACACACACACATACTACACTAGGCTCCAACTCATCAGTTTCACGTCCAATGACAGCTTCCTATTACACAGGGTCTCGGTGCTGTGTCTTCCCTTCTATCCTGGGCCCTTTCTATTTCTAATTGTTTGCATGAACTGTATTGTATCTCTAGTGGAATGTCAAATTTGGCATGAATAAACAATAGCCTGTCGTACGGAAGGTGTCGTTGTGGTTATTTTTGGCCACAGGTCTTCTGTTCTTATCTGAATGTGAAATCTTCAGAGAACTCCCGTAATTCTGTGGAATTGAATAGTTAAGACCACATCAAACGAGCTGCTTCCTGTCGCCTACTCACCCTTTAAAAGAAGAAGGCTGCTCCCTTTGTCGGCAAACCCCAAACCCCAAAGCTTCACGGAAACTGTCAGAACATGAACCCACATCCCTGGTTTTTACATGTGCAAGCAAACGGAGAGAGACTGCGTACAAGTGTTCAAACTTGTTGCATGTTATGTTCTTTCCATGTTTTTGTGTATTTCTATGTACAAACTGACTGTCGTTGTCCCGCCAATAAGGCAATTTGAAACTGAAAGAAAGAGAGAGAGAGAGAGAAAGAGAGAACACACAGGAGGATCATGTCTTGTTTATTTCTATGAGCTTTATATCTGAGAATAAAAGGCAGACACAATAGTGCACAACAGTTACAGTTTTTTTACAAACGTTTTCACACTTGTCTCAATACCATGTCCACTTTTTCAAAACACTTAACATGTTCACCATATCAATAGACTATGTGAACTAAACTGTGAATATTTTTTCATTGCTTTCATACTAAAGGCATTCAATCACCACTTCTTCCAAAATTCATGAATACCTCTCTCAGTCAGTGTTCACTACCAACATAGGTTTGTACAAATACAGCAAATTTTGCAGACATTTAGATACTCTGTTCAAAACAGTTACAGTTTTTTACAATCGTTTTCACACTTGTCTCAATACCATGTCCACTTTTTCAAAACTCTTCACACAGTGTGCTTTTGAAACACACACCTGAGCACATCAGTTAACCTTTGGTGCAAACGGCACTTCAACCACCAAAACACTTAATATTTCACCCAAAAGTGACTCTTGCTGCCATAACTATAGCGCATGCTTTCTCCCATAAGACTACTTTGTCACTCAATGTACAATGAACTACAAAACACAAACAACTTGGAGCATTGCTAAATACATATATTATGTGTTTCCCTTTCCTCTATTTTTGCATCCACAAATATTTCAAGCCAAGTAGCTAAAGAAACTTTTGATCTGTTGGTTTGCCTCTCACAATAGATGTCATGACTAAGTGTGCTAAATTTACAGTAAACTGTAAATGAATGAATGTTTTACTATATTGGAATCCCAGAATCCCACATTTTTACTATGTAACATAAAAGAATATATGATAAAGAAACAAATCACAAAAGCAACAGTATTCTTCAAAGGGTTTACAGTATTTTGACACAGTGCAATATACTGTAATTCAGAAAAGAAAAATACAATACAATCAATTACTCAAAGAACATTACAATCAATAACAAATACATACCAAAAAGCAATATTTTCACTATATACAGTAATTTGCACATATATTGTCTGCCTATCAGTATCAGAAGTCTACTGTTGGCCTGGCCCATCCATCCTGTCCTCTGCATTTGGCTATAGATTTTCATCAACATCACTCCAAATGTTATCGCTTGCTATACACCGAGGAAAACATCTCTTTGCGTGCCTTTTCCAGCCCTGGATGTGTTCCACTGTTATGTCCATACACCCAGGAGCCATTGCATCTAGAAGTGACATCTGTTCATGTGGGTGGTGGTCCTAAACCTTCACATATACCTTCATAAACTTCATATTGTTCCTTGTCTCAATACCATGTCCAACCTTCACATATACCTTCATAAACTTCATATTGGTATCTGAGCTCCTTGACACCCTCAGAGTTCCTGTCAAAGGGGACAGTGTACAACTGTTTCATCCTGAATGGTTGTAGTGTCAATGTTTGGAAATATGTTGTTGTCTGCAATTTTGTTGTTGCATATTTCTCTTAGCCTGATGCTGTTATTGACAATGACCATCCCAACTATTGTATCCTCCTGTTGAGGCGTAAACATTCTTCCCCTTCCCCCCTGTGTGACTGTGTGAGGTAACCACTGGGTCCTGTAGTGAGTCAAAGACAAATGTGCACTGATACATCTGCTTTTTCTGGAGACTTCTGAAATCACAGTACTGCTGTAATATACACATCAATTGAACTTGGTTTGGTTGATGCTCTTCCGCGACGTCTTCTTCCTCTGCCTCTGGCTGCATCCATTTTCCCCACCAAGGCTAAAGAATGCAAATGCCAATCCAAAGGTGGCCCCTTTTGTATATGTGGTAACGGGGCACAAACAACAAACACCTGGGTAGGTTGTTCACTGAAATGACAGCCAGGTGTTTCAGCAGTACATATACAGCAGTAATAGTGGAAAAATCTCTTCAGTGACAACTACATCTATATTTACCCTATATACATGCACATTTCAATGCAAGTATGATCACTTTTGTATAGATGGTAACAAGGCTGCAAACAAAAATAATTGATTAAACTGAATACACTTTCTGCTCAAATCAGAATGCTCTGTCTTACATATTTCAAGCATATAGTTTCATTTATCTGCCAAAATGCAGCATATTTCCTTCCACAATGATCAGAATTTTATTGGGTTTTGAACTGAAAGTTACAGTTTTTTACAATCGTTTTCACACTTGTCTCAATACCATGTCCACTTTTTCAAAACACTTAACACATTCACCATATCATTAGACTATGTGAACTAAACTGTGGATATTTTTGCATTGCTTTCATACTAAAGGCATTCAATCACCACTTCTTCCAAAATTCATGAATACCTCTCTCAGTCAGTGTTCACTACCAGCAAATGTTTGTACAAATACAGCAACTTTTGCAGACATTTAGATACTCAGTTCAAAACCCAATAAAATTCTGAAAAATTCTGAAAAATGAAACTATATGCTTGCAATACATAAGACAGATCATTCTGATTTGAGCAGAAAGTTTATTCAGTTTATTAAATTTTTTTGTTTGCAGCCTTGTTACCATCTATACAAAAGTGATCATACTTGCATTGAAATGTGCATGTATATAGGGTAAATATAGATGTAGTTGTCACTGAAGAGATTTTTCCACTATTACTGCTGTATATGTACTGCTGAAACACCTGGCTGTCATTTCAGTGAACAACCTACCCAGGTGTTTGTTGTTTGTGCCCCGTTACCACATATACAAAAGGGGCCACCTTTGGATTGGCATTTGCATTCTTTAGCCTTGGTGGGGAAAATGGATGCAGCCAGAGGTAGAGGAAGAAGACGTCGTGGAAGAGCAAGAACAGTTGTGTCTGATGAAATCAGAGCCACGGTCATTGATCATGTGGTAAATCACATTGTCAACAACAGCATCAGGCTAAGCATCAGGCTAAGAGAAATACGCAACAACATAATTGCAGACAAGAACATATTTCCAAACATTGACAGTGTAAGCACTACAACCATTTCAAGAGTGCTACAGAAACATCAGATCAGGATGAAACAGTTGTACACAGTTGTACACTTTGACAGGAACTCTGAGGGTGTCAAGGAACTCAGGTACCAATATGATGTTTATGAAGGTATATGTGAAGGTTTAGGACCACCACCCACATGAACAGATGTCACTTCTAGGTGCAGATGCAATGGCTGCTGGGTGTATGGACATAACAGTGGAACACATCCAGGGCTGGATAAGGCACGCAAAAAGATGTTTTCCTCGGTGTATAGCAAGAGATAACATTCGGAGTGATGTTGATGAAAATCTATGGCCAAATGCCATAGGACAGGATGGATGGGCCAGGCCAACAGTAGACTTTTGATACTGATAGGCAGACAATATATGTGGGAATTACTGTATATAGTGAAAATATTGCTTTTTGAGATGTATTTGTTATTGATTGTAATGTATTTTGAGTAATTGATTGTATTGTATTTTTCTTTCTGAATTACAGTATATTGCACTGTGAGAACAGACGTCAAAATACTGTAAACCCTCTGAAGAATACTGTACTTGTACTACTTGTAGTTTGTTTCTTTATCGTATATTGTTTTACATTACACAGTAAAAATTGTTATTCTGGGTTTCCAATATAGTAAAACATTCATTCATTTACAGTTTACTGTACATTTACCACACTCAGTCATGACATCTATTGTGAGAGGCAAACCAACAGATCAAAGGTTTCTTTAACTGCTTGGCTTGAAATATTTGTGGATGCAAAAATAGAGGAAAGGGAAACACATAATATGTGTATTTAGCAATGCTCCAAGTTGTTTGTGTTTTGAAGTTCATTGAACATTGAGTGACAAAGTAGTCTTATGGGAGAAAGCATATGCTATAGTTATGGCAGCATGAGTCACTTTTGGGTGAAATATTAAGTGTTTTGGTGGTTGAAGTGCATTTTGCACCAAATGTTAACTGATGTGCTCAGGTGCGTGTTTCAAAAGCACACTGTGTGAAGAGTTTTGAAAAAGAAGACATGGTATTGAGACAAGTGTGAAAACGATTGTAAAAAACTGTAATAAAATGAATAGAATATTGACACATTGAAGGTACCTTTTCATTCAAACAGACTGTCAGAGAGTAAGTCTGTTATTAGCAGCACACTTAATTACACATAATTACAAATGTAGAAAAACTTACTTCAAGACAAAATTCAACTCAATGTGAAAATAGAACATCCTCCCATTAGCATCTCCTATTTATGGAGATTTAACACAAGTATCCAAAGCTGAAAGAATTACAAAAACATTAGTGCAGCTATGTTAAAATATTGCAGTTATTAAATGCTACTGTTACAGAAAAGGCCATGATGAAGAATCTGAGAATAGTAATGCTTGAACAACATAACAAAGCTTGTATATTAAAAAAACATTAAAAAATACTGCTCATTAACATTCTTTGTAACAACCTTTCGATAGACGACTGATAATAATGTACAACTGATCAATGACCCTGGGAAACTACTTTCATTCTAAAAAAAACTACCCTATATCTGTATTTTTGAGACCTGAGACTTTTGACATTTTCATTGTCAAAAGTTTACTCAAATAGACTTATTGCAGTAGGTGTTCAGCATTTCCACCACTGACATGTACCCGCCACTAGAGGGCTCTATTCTCTCTGAGGAGGATCTACCAAGGGCTCCCTCCAGTGGCCCTGAGGCGTTACTGCTACCGGGGGCTGTGTCTGAGTCAAAATCACAAGAAGGGAGGGGAGGCAGAGGGATGCTGGGAAGGAGAGGGGGCGGAGGGAAGTGAGAGGGGGTCACAGGACGAGGCACTGAAAAGGGAAGGGCGGTCAGAGGGGGAAGACCATTCATTTCCTTTAAGCCTTCCTCAGTTCCACCCTCTTCTTCCTCCTCCTCCTCCTCCTCATCCTCATCATCATCCTCCTCACTCCACTCCCTGCTGCCCGGGTCCGGACGTCCGGCCTCGCCCGGAAGATCGCCGAGCTGCTCGTAGGAGGAGCCGGCCGGACAGGGCGCGCCCCCTTCCCCGGCCCCCCGTCCCCCGGCGCGCTCCGCGGACGCGGAGCTGAAGTACACCGGGCAGACCTCGATCTGGCAGGAGCCCGAGTAACCGGAGTAGAAGTAGCCCATGTTGGAGAAGCAGGCGGAGCCGGCGCTGTCGTCCCAGGGGTCGGCCGGGTGGCTCGGGTGGAGCAGGGCGGTGACGTCCTCGGCTTTGGACACCTCCACGGCGGAGACGTCCTCGAAGCCCCGAGGGACGTCGAAGGACTCCGGGGCGAACGTGGGCCTCAGCCACGTCTGAGCGGGGGGGGGGGAAAATTGGGGAAAGAGTGTGTAAAACGGGGAGATTCAGAGACACAAACAAAAGCCAGAAGACGATGAACGGATTCACACGCCTTGGTAATTAAGGCCTGCGTGTCTCCTATCAGTGATACACAGGAACTGGATCTTAAAGGTATAATATGTCTTTAAAAAAATATATATAAATAAATGT
Source organism: Conger conger (assembly GCF_963514075.1). NCBI lineage: Eukaryota > Metazoa > Chordata > Actinopteri > Anguilliformes > Congridae > Conger > Conger conger. Next base: position 8,664,931 of record NC_083775.1, on the reverse strand, counting down.
TTTTGTTGATCTCTTATCATTGGCACCTTTTAGGCAATAGCAAGTACATTGATAATGTATTGCCTATTTTCAGCCTGTGGGCTAGGCTGCAGTAGGGGACCTATATTGATTGAAGCCACACGGGAAGTGATGCCTTTTATGAATTTAGCACAGCACCAGAGATACCCATAACCCATAGCGCGGCCATTCCCAACGAATGAAACATTGGCTAACTGTTGTTTACATTTGTTTTTCTGAGCATTAAAGCTAAAACTAGCACCTTGACATAGTCAAGGCACAGTACTGTGGAGAAGACTTAGGCACCCTAGACTTTATGACATGTATATGTTTCTTTTTTGTGTGTTAGTATAAAAGAACACATTTGAGATTTCCAAATATTAATTTTCCAAAAGATTTAATTTTACAGAGACATTTTTGTATTTAATTTAAAAAAGTAACATATTACTGTAAGCAATTGAATCTTATCTTTACAGAATGTTATACAAGACTTTTGCACAGTACTGTAGATCGTCAAACACTGGATATTTCAGACACGTGTGTCACATCCATAACGTCGGTAGCTCCTCATAAACATCAAGAGAAAGATATAAATATTTTCAAAATAGCTATTTTTATGTTCAGCCAAGCCTCCTGCATTGCATGAGTATCAAACTTTCTGTATTCAACTTTAAAATGCACATGTTTTTAGAAAGTGTATAGTCTCCCCAAAATACCTGTCTTTTCGCATCACATCTGTAACAAATGTTTTTTTCTAGCTTAACAGTATTTTAAAAATTCTTTGTGGGCGCTATGATAATATGCAGGAACATTTTTATCATGTAAGAAGAGTCATTTTTCTGAGGGATTTGTTTGTCATTTCGAGTCCAAATGTCATATCCATAACGTTGGAATTACCCCTTTCTAGTTTTGCAAGAAAAAAATTGGGCTTTTTTTCTTTTTGATCCCAAGGGATCCCCTCAAGCAGCCTCAAACTAAGATTACGTTACATTAATGGCATTTGGCAGACACTCTTATCCAGAGTGACGTACAGTTGATTAGACTAAGCAGGAGACAATCCTCCCCTGGAGCAATGCAGGGTTAAGGGCCTTGCTCAAGGGCCCAACGGCAGTGCGGATCTTATTGCGGCTACACCGGGGATCGAACCACCGACTTTGCGGGTCCCAGTCATGTACCTTAACCGCTACGCTACGGGCCGCCCCACAAGATCAGAGAGGGCAGCTGTTTCTGCATACACTTTGATAGCCTGTGTTCTGTCACTGTGAGGGTTTGTAAGAAACCGCAGCTGAGCTCGAACTGCATTTCCCAGGGAACCCAGCGCTGTCTATGTGGCGCACCTCTCCCGACTGTAAAGCGTGCCCGCATAGCGTTTTCAAATCACACGGCTGCCGTTTTTAAACACTGAAGAGCGCTAAGCAGTGGGTCAGAGAAGCCTAACCAATTACGTCTAATCCAATACATACATTTAGCTAGTTACTATGAGCACAGTTGCATACAGCACCATTCATTAAAAAAAATTCATTTAAAAAAAACCATCAGTTTATGCTCCAGAGATACAGCAGGCCTTGCAGTGACCTTTGTGATTTACCTGGAAATTCCCTCCATGGACAGAATTTAGCGATAGGAAGTAGGTGGAGGGGGTTGGCACATGGGGCAGTTTCAGCTTGTGAACCCTGAAAAACAACAGACAATGGGTAGGGAGGCACAGCGAAATGTGTCCCGTGTCCTTTAGTGAGCATCAAAACCTTCCCCTGACCGCCCGAGAGTACTATCACTGGTGTATCATGAGCGCCCCCCGAAAGCCCATCCCTGAAGCTCACCAGCCAGCTCTGTGGTATTTGCAGCCGATCAGGACCAGAAGGACAACAGCGGCAGCTACCAGCCCCACAGTCACCTGCAGCTCTGGCCCTGGACCTGGGCCAGACGTGGACTTCTCTGGGAAGGAGACCGAGAGTGAGTGAGGGGGGGAGGGAGAGGGAGGGAGAGGGGGATGGAGAGTGAGAGAGATGGGGATAGAGAGAGAGGGGAATGGAGAGTGTGAGAGAGAGGGGGATGGAGAGGGAAAAGGGAGAAAGGGAAGTACAGTCGAGAAAGAGATTGAGCACAGCGCTGTCCTTATACAAGTGTGTAAACGACAAGAAAAAAAAAAACATGATTAAATCTTTCTGCTGTTAAAAACAACAGACATACTGTATTACAAGTAGGAAACTTTGTCCCGGGTACCTGAGGGGATTCTTTCACGGGGCTTCCAGGAAGCAGTGGGACTCCAGCAGCTCCACACCCCTTTGAGTTCCAGAGACTCTGAGGGCTTGACGCGAACCCTGGCCTGATACCTCAGTCCCGTCTCAAACTGGTCCTCATGCAGCTCTACTGACATCTGTTTGGCCGTGAGGTTTGTTGACACCACATTCTGAGACGGACGCACGGACAGACAGTTGACGGTTGAACGTCCCAATCAATGAAACATTGGCTAACTGTTGTTCTTGGTACCAAACCATACTGAGCACTAGCTCTATTACCGTGTTATGACAGAGAGAGGAGATGTCCTGTGACTGACACACACACACAAACACACAAACACACACACACACACACACACACACACACACACACACACACACACACACAGTAACACACCTGTCAGCACCACTCACCTGCCACAGCTGCTCTGACTGTTTGAACTGCAGTTGAAAATAATAGCTGGAGATCATTTTTGCATGGTGAATGCTGTGACTCCAGGAGACATTGAGATGACTTGTAGAGTAAGTGATGACGGGTTTACCAGGGGGGTGCATTTTTACTGCGGGAAACCAAGAGCAACAAAAGACGGGCCTCGGTTTAACCTTGCAGTCAATTGGTTTCAACACAGTGGTCAGCTACAGCATCACAAAAGCACACGGAAAGGTGTAGAAATGGCACAAATGGCACATATGGTAACTCTGCTGAAAAAAACGAAATAGCTCAAGTTGGTATTTGAAACAGTTGGTAACTGGTTGACCAGTTCAGACCTGCTCCATACTCAACATGATTTGACCAGCTCAGCTATGCTTTGAAACAGACCTGCTCCATACTCAACATGATTTGACCAGCTCAGCTATGCTTTGAAGCAGCTGGTAGCTGGTTGACCAGTTCAGACCAGCTCCATACTCAACATGATTTCACCAGCTCAGCTATGCTTTGAAACAGCTGGTAGCTGGTTGACCAGTTCAGACTAGCTCCATACTCAACATGGTTTGACCAGCTCAAGCTAAGTTTTAAAACAGCGGGTAGCTGGTGATAGTTGGTATTTTACATCAGGGAGTTGTCTTGTGTGGCTTTACAGGGAGAGAATAAGGGGGTAATCAGACCATACACTCACAAACTATATCCATTACATAACATTACATTATTGGCATTTGGCAGACACTCTTATCCAGAGCGACATACAGTTGATTAGACTAAGCAGGAGACAATCCTCCCCTGGAGCAATGCAGGGTTAAGGGCCTTGCTCAAGGGCCCAACGGCAGTGCGGATCTTATTGTGGCTACACCGGGAATCGAACCACCAACCTCACGTGTCCCAGTCATTTACCTTAACCACTATGCTACAGGCCGCCCCATATAGACACAGTATATGCAAGGGTGCTCTCAGCTCAGACCAGCACCCTTTGCAAAATCAAAGGCAATCACCATTCAGTGCTGGCCGGTAGTCCGTCAAACTGGTGACCACAGAGTCCCCACATGCAACTTGAATTGTCACTTTGTAGAAAAAACCATATACCTGAAATGGAGAAATAAAAAAAATAAGGCTTTGTGGCTACTGGTGGTCAATACAGAAGATCTGAGAACAAGAGAAAGAGGGCCACAGACAGTACATAAGCCTTTGTGGGATTTTGTCATTAAACTAGTCAATACTCTTCTTAGTTGATTGCTGCAAAAATGGAAATCAGTTGACTTGAATATTTATGTTGTAAGTTTATAACCTGATTAAAAACAAGCTGGCAGGTCCTGAAGGTGGGGTTTTGACCCTCCACAGGGGTTAGTTCACAGCTCTTCCTGCAAAAAAAGAAAAGAGACTTTCAGACATTGGGATACAGTCTGTTGCCTGCAATGGAGCACCTGGAACAACACGCACCCATGTTCACGTTTGTCTTGGAGAATGCAGCGTTCTTCTGGACGTTGTCCTGAACTGTTCCAAGTGCAGCTTATGTTTTTGATGTAGTCAGTGACGCAAGCCAGGTCTACAGAGAGAAAGCACACACTCTGGTGTAAAGTCCAGCCATAACCAGCTTGAAATACCAGCTACCAGCTGCAGGTGGGCTTACCTTGCAGTGGTCGGCAGGGCGGGATCTGCACAGCGAGCAGGAGAAGGAATGACAGCAGCCCCCAGACCTCCATGGTCGCTCCTACAGACTCATTCTGAACAGACAGACGCGCTTATTACCACAGTTTTATAATAATCGTGCTATACAGCCGACGCTTTTATCCGAAGTGACTCGCGGTTGATCAGACTAAGCAGGGGACAATCCCCCCTGGAGCAATGCAGGGTTCCAGGCCTTCAACTACCAACCTTCTGGGTCCCAGTCATGTACCTTAATCATGAGGCTACGGGCAGCAATATTTTATCCACGTAGAACAAACTGTAATATTTTACAACCGCATGTTAGCATATTCTGCAAAAAACCGTATGACAATCCGGATTGCTTAGTTCGGAATTAATGTTGTAATGCCATGTCGTACCAGATGGACCGGGCGGTCAGTCGGTTGGGCTGATAGCAGCTGATGCAGCGGAGAGGTCGACACCGCTTTGAGATGTGTAAGCTGGCACTGGTACGCGGCACGGCGATGGCAAGACGGAACGGCGCCCTGAAAAGCGTGAAATGAACACACGGCAACGTCAGCAACATCAGCAACAACATCTGCTTTTACCAGGAAAGGACTGCATGTGTTAACCCGTGTGTAGTCTGAGCATTCAGTACCCAACTGCCCTTTTTAACATTTCACAGGTGCGCATTGTCTGATGAAACAGATCCCAGTAAAAACAATGATAGCTATACTTGAGTTTAACTTTCGTATTTATTTGCAAAGAAATGATAGAAAGTGAGAAAGCTTACTGGCTTTCTGATTCGAATCAGAAACAGTAAGACTCTTATACACACTTTTCCAGATGGGCAGGCTTTCCCAAAACAAAAATACATGAAGCTGGCCATGAACATTTCTCAGTATTTTGTCTTCTGAATACCCCCTTGTTGACCGTGCTGTAATACCAGAATGTGCTAGCTACCCCCTTCCAGGAGAAGCAGAGATATTAAGGTCAAAGGCTGTCTGTCTGCTGGAAGAGAGACAGAGAAAGACTCCTAGTAAACACTGAATTCAGAAAGTGTTCTGATAGTAATAAGGATTAAAAATAAAAGGTTATTTTTAATCACGTGATTGTCTTCATGTTAACACACATTGTCAATTAAGAATCAATTAAGAAAATTACCCTTACACTCCCCTTGTCCAAAGGGTAAAAAATGACCTGCCTTCACTAAACCCATAAAATAAAGCAGCTATTTTGCATGAAGAAACAACCTGTCACTCATCACAAACTTTGTCATAAAAGTTCAAGTTGAAAAAACATAATTTAGAGGGATTTTCTCTGCTGTTAAACATAGTGGCGGGTAATTTTTGACCCTTAAGACAACACCAGGGTTAATATTAGCCATGAAGTTATGGGGTGGAGGTGGGGACTGCATACAGTTGACAACGAAACTCCAACATAGGGGTTATATGACTCAGATTCAATGTTTTGTTTTACATTACATTGCATTACAGACATTTATTGGAAGCTACTATGCCATACATACATACAGTATTTTATGAGTCATGGGTGTTCATGGCAGATGTATGTCACAGCAAATTTGCACTCAATGAGACCATCATCATTCTGTTCCCAATGAGACCCATCGCCATTCTGTTCCCAATGAGACCCATCGCCATTCTGTTCCCAATGAGACTATGTTTGCCTGACTGTGTGAGCCTAAAACTGGTCATTAATCTGAAAGAGCATGCATGCCCAGTCAACCTACCCTGTATAAAAAAGGATAAATATATATATGTAAAAACACAGAAAGCTAATCTTGATAATATTTGTGTTTTCAGTAGGATATGCAGACTGAACATCCAGCAATGATTGCATCTCAAATCCAAAATCAAGGTTGGTTCACTTGAATTGTTTTCTCAAAAAAAAAAACCAGTCTCAACATTCATTAATATTTTCCAAATTATATTAATATTTCTACTCAGCAGGTTTACCTCTCATTCCGGACAGCTGAAGGACAATCCAGACGGCCGGGTTCTGTCGCTCTCTCTCTTTCTCTTCCTTTCTTCGCTCTGTCTGGTCTCTTTTTCAGTCACCTTCTTTTCTTTCTATCCCTTTAAGTCATCATCTCTTCTCTTTTTTTCTCGACCCTATTGCACTTACTACCAGTCCCCCAGTCTCTCTCTCTCTCTCTCTCTCTCTCTCTCTCTCTCTCTCTCTCTCTCTCTCTCTCTCTCTCTCTCTCTCTCTCTCTCTCTCTCTCTCTCTCTCTCTGTATGCACGTGGTGATGATGGTGAAGGCATCCTGGCCCCAGCTCAGTGACATTTCGGGGCAGTGCAGGCAGACCACAGTTTTGTTCTGACCCTGATGGTTGTATCTTGTACAGGAAGCCACAGTGCAGACTGAAAGTGTATCACATTGTCGCTCACACACACGCACATGCACGCACAAGCACACACAGGCACACACACACACACACTCACACGCACACACATGCACACACACACACTCACACGCACACACACGCACACGAACACACACACATGCACACACACACACTCACACGCACACACACGCACACGAACACGAACACGCACACACACACTCACACGCACACACACTCACACACACACACACACACACACACACTCACGCACACGCACAAGCACACACACACACACACACACACACACACGCACACACACGCACACACATGCACACACACACACACACACACTCACACACACACACACTCACACTCACATGCACACGCATGCACGCATGCACGCACACACTCACACACACACTCACACGCACACAGGCTTGCACACGTGCACGCACACACGCGCACACACGCTCACACACACGCACACACGCACACACACGCGCACACACGCACACACACGCGCACACACACACGCACACACACACACACACTTAACACTTTTTATGTGGCATGAGCACTAGGGGTGAAGGCCTGGGGCCTACTGTCACCTGTGAAGGTAAAAATAGAGCGAATGTGATCCTGCCAAACCACATCCTGCACAGAGCCCCAGCAGAGGCGCAAATAAACACCAGTGCATTAAGAAGGGCCGAGCTTGCATTTACGGCAAACACACGCTCACCAAGCACTTCACTCTGACGCATTTGTACTTTATTTCACCTATTTATTCATGCCACGATTACCTAATCAGCCAATTGTATATCACACAATCATGTAGGTACGGGTCAGGAGCTTCAGTTCCAGTTTTTTTTCGTTTTCACACTCTTTCACACTCAATACCATGTCCATTTTTTCAAAACACTTAACACATTCACTATATCATTAGACTATGTGAACTAAACTGTGGATATTTTTGCATTGCTTTCATACTAAAGGCATTCAATCACCACTTCAATCAAAATTCATGAATACCTCTCTCAGTCAGTGTTCACTACCAGCAAATGTTTTGCAGACATTTCGATACTCTGTTCAAAACAGTTAACTTTCAGTTCAAAACCCAATAAAATTCTGATCATTGTGGAAGGAAATATGCTGCATTTTGGCAGAAAAATTTAACTATATGCTTGAAATGTGTAAGACAGATCATTCTGATTTGAGCAGAAAGTTTATTCAGTTTATTCAATTTTTTGTTTGCTGCCTTGTTACCATCTATACAAAAGTGATCATACTTGCATTGAAATGTGCATGTATATAGGCTAAATATAGATGTAGTTGTCACTGAAGAGATTGTTGTCACTGGTTGTCATTTCAGTGAACAACCTACCCAGGTATTCGTTGTTTGTGCCCCCTTACCACATATACAAAAGGGGCCACCTTTGGATTGGCATTTGCATTCTTTAGCCTTGGAGGGGAAATGGATGCAGCAAGAGGTAGAGGAAGAAGACGTTGTGGAAGAGCAAGAACAGTTGTGTCTGATGAAATCAGAGCCACAGTCATTGATCACGTGGTAAATCATGGTCTGTCCCTGAGGGAAGCAGGTTGAGGGTTCAACCAAACTTGCCTAGATCCACAGTGGCTTCAATAGTGAGGATTTTCAGGTAAACCAACAGGTACTATAGTAGTTACAGCATTCTGACTGAAGGAGTTCAATTGATGTGTATATTACAGCAGTACTGTGATTTCAGATGTCTCCAGAAAAAGCAGATGTATCAGTGCACATTTGTCTTTGACTCACTGAAGGACCCAGTGGTTACCTCACACAGTCACACAGGGGGCAGGGGAAGGATGTTTACGGCTCAACAGGAGGATACAATAGTTGGGATGGTCATTGTCAACAACAGCATCGGGCTAAGAGAAATACGCAACAACATAATCGCAGACAACAACATATTTCCAAACATTGACAGTGTAAGCACTACAACCATTTCAAGAGTGCTACAGAAACATCAGATCAGGATGAAACAGTTGTACACTGTCCCCTTTGACAGGAACTCTGAGGGTGTCAAGGAACTCAGGTACCAATATGAAGTTTATGAAGGTATATGTGAAGGTTTAGGACCACCTCCCACATGAACAGATGTCACTTCTAGATGCAATGGCTGCTGGGTGTATGGACATAACAGTGGAACACATCCAGGGCTGGATAAGGCACGCAAAAAGATGTTTTCCTCGGTGTATAGCAAGAGATAACATTCGGAGTGATGTTGATGAAAATCTATGGCCAAATGCAGAGGACAGGATGGATGGGCCAGGCCAACAGTAGACTTCTGATACTGATAGGCAGACAATATAAAATATTGAATATTGAAAATATTGCTTTTTGGTATGTATTTGTTATTGATTGTAATGTATTTTGAGTAATTGATTGTTTAGTATTTTTCTTTTCTGAATTACAGTATATTGCACTGTGAGAACAAATGTCAAAATACTGTAAACCCTGTTGCTTTTGTGATTTGTTTCTTTATCATATATTGTTTTACATTACACAGTAAAAATAGTTATTCTGTGTTTCCAATATAGTAAAACATTCATTTATTTACAGTTTACTGTAAATTTACCACACTCAGTCATGACATCTATTGTGAGAGGCAAACCAACAGATATAAGGTTTGAAATATTTGTGGATGCAAAAATAGAGTAAAGGGAAACACATAATATATGTATTTAGCAATGCTCCAAGTTGTTTGTGTTTTGCAGTTCATTGAACATTGAGTGACAAAGTAGTCTTATCGGTGAAAGCATATGCTATAGTTATGGCAGCATGAGTCACTTTTGGGTGAAATATTAAGTGTTTTGGTGGTTGAAGTGCATTTTGCACCAAAGGTTAACTGATGTGCTCAGGTGTGTGTTTCAAAAGCACACTGTGTGAAGAGTTTTGAAAAAGAGTACATGGTATTGAGACAAGTGTGAAAAACGATTGTAAAAAACTGTAATGTTCACATCAACCATCAGAATGGGGAGAAAATGTTCTGTAGACAGGAAAGCCGTGTTAATGACAGACATCAGAGGAGAATGGCCAGATTGGTCAAACAGTGGTATCATTACAACAGTGGTATGCAGAAGAGCATCTCTGAACACACAATGCATCATAACTAAGTGCATAGGCTACAGCAGTAGAAGTCCAAAAAATACATCTAATAAATACCTAATAAAGTGCTCACTAAGAATACCTTTGCAATTCCGCATTTAAATACTTACATAGATGATATTTTTGCACACAATTTTGGACCATTTATACAGCTAGATACAGTGGTGTGAAAAAGTGTTTGCCCCCTTCCTGATTTCTTATTTTTTTGCATGTTTGTACATGCAATTTGTTTTTACAAATTTAAATACTAGTCAAATACAACACAAGTAAACACAAAATGCAGTTTTTAAATGAAGGTTTTTATTATTTGAAATAATTCATGCTCGAAAACGCTCCAATGTGGCTGAATTACAACAATTCTGCAAAGATGAGTGGGCCAAAATTCCTCCACAGCCCTGTAAGAGACTCATCGCAAGTTATTGCAAACACTTGATTGCAGTTGTTGCTGCTAAGGGTGGCCCAACCAGTTATTAGGTTTAGGGGGGCAATCACTTTTTCACACAGGGCCATGTAGGTTTGGATTTTTTTTTCTCCCTTAAAAATAAAAACCTTAATTTAAAAACTGCATTTTGTGTTTACTTGTGTTGTCTTTGAATAATATTTAAATTTGTTTGAAGATCTGAAACATTTAGGTGTGATAAACATGCAAAAAAAAAAAAAAAGAAATCAGGAAGGGGCAAACACTTTTTCACACTACTGTATTTTGCCGAAGTGGCCCATTCACATAATCTCATACATTCTGCTCTCATGGCTTGGTTCACATGCATGCTCATTCAGAACCCTGAGTGGTGCAGTTACATTACATTACATTATTACATTATAGGCATTTGGCAGACACTCTTATCCAGAGAGACATACAGTTGATTAGATTAAGCAGGAGACAATCCTCCCCTGGAGCAATGCAGGGTTAAGGGCCTCGCTCAAGGGTCCAACGGCTGTGCGGATCTTATTGTGGCTACACCGGGATTAGAACCACCGACCTTGCGTGTCCCAGTAATTTATCTTAACCACTACGCTACAGGCCGCCTGCGTAGTTACAGCAACTGCACAAACATGTCAGCACAGGCAAACGCACATTACTGCTCACGCACATGCATATTGCACTGGCATGTAGAGACGGCCTGGTGGTTGACCTGCCTTTGATCACTGATTCATTTCTGGATGGTTTTGGGTCTTTGGGTTATGGGTTGCATCCAAAGTGGGGTTTTGGATGAGACATTTAGGTTCCTCAAAAGTTCATTTATACACTCAGTGACCACTTAATTAAGTAGACCAGTACACCAGCCTATTAATGCAACTATTTAATCAGCCAATCATGTGGCGGCAACTAAAGGCATAAAAGCATGTCGACATGGTCAAGAGGTTTTTCAGACCAAATGGCAGAATGGGGAAGAAATTAGATCTAAGTGGTTTTGACCGTGGAATGATTTTTGGTGCCAGATTTGGTTTGAGTATCTCAGAAATGATTTTCACACAAAACAGTCTCCAAAGTTTGCAGAGAATAGTGTGAAAAACTAAAAACATCCAGCGAGCAGCAGTTCTGTGACTGTTTATGTGAAGCTGATATTGTTAAGTTGAATGAATAACCCACAGTATATCTGGAGCATATTACAGTTTCTCAATTATTTCAATGTGTTTCCTGAAACCATAGCTCAATTTCTCAAAACTCTACACACAAAGCACAGTGACAGTTAACCTCTTGCCAAAACTACACAAATCTGAAAATGCATTCATGCATTCAAAACCATGTTCTCTCTTTCCATCAAAGTGATTCACACAGGCCTCATATGAGCATTGATTTCACACAGGTGCACATTATTTTGAAAAACACAACCATCAAAATACTGCCAAAAAATTGACAGCTACTGACAAAGGACTGAAAATCGTGGGCGGATATTGAACCGGTAGTGGACCAAAGCAGCATGGTGAAAACTTACATTGTCCCAAATGAGAACATAGCTAGGCTGGTCTGGGCCCTCTCCTTTTGCGGGGGAAAGAGGATATTTTGGAGTGTGTAGGAACCAAGGTTTGCATGACGGTGGTAGACGACTCCGCGGTGACTTATGGCTGCACACACACGCAGTCACGTCTCCACCACGCAGGACAGGGACTTCAACAGCTGCACAGTGGCCAGTGATGTTCCTTCCCTGCCGCCTGGTCTGGGTGAGGTTGAATCCCGCCTTGTCGATGAAGGTCAGACTTGTGCAGGGGGTTGCATTCGAATCAAGTTCAAGAACTCTCTGAAAAGGAAAGCATGACCATATAAGATCACAGGCCTACATAGTGGAACACTAAAGTGCATAGTGAAAAGCAATAGGTTGACACAGAGTACCGACTGTACACACATATTGATAGCGTAGCTCTTTTACTCAGGCAGAGTTCCTCTCAAATGGCACATGATAGACTTGCTCCATTCTGACATGATTTCAGTGTAGGACGGAACGGCAGACCCAGTGTATGTTTGTGAACGTGTGTGTTGTTTTCGACTGTGAATGCATGTGTTGTACCTCTTCCCTCTACCCTCTACCTCTCTGTGCTATGTGTTGCTCCACTGTTTTCCAACACAGTTGAGGAGGTCACCTGAGGTCTCTTGTATGCTCTGACAGATCATTGAAAGGTTTGGCCAATTGCGTTTGAGCAGGTGTGACGTGAGGGAGACCAATGGCTAATTAAAGTTTGGCATTTGAAGCCCAGTGTTTTCCATGTGAACAAACAAGGCTTGATTATTAGAATTGCTATTTGAGTGAAAACAAAGGAATTGTGCTTAAAAGTTTTGCAGAAAGAGTCTTTGTTGTTGACACATGAGCTTCAGGTTTTGTCTGCATAATTCCAGTGTTAGTGTGTAAACAGCAAAGGGCTCAGCAGCCAAACAATTGCGGCACACCAGGTCACTGCGTGATGGCAGAGGCTCTGCTGCACATATGAATATCCAGACGTCATAAGGATTGCACTGTCTTCAATAAAAAAGGATCCCTGCCTAAAAATTCAGACGTGAGTTTGAGTACAGACCCCACAGTGGCATTTAAACTTGAAGCGCATCCTCAGAAGTGCTGAGATAGCTGAACTGCATTCTGGGGCATGTTCAAAAAGGACGACGACAAACAACAACAACAAAGAAGTAAAAAGGAAATGTGTTTCACAACCCCATAGCACCTCAACTCAGCCCTGTCACGCTCACAGCGCTGTTCCTCACCTCCACACCCAGATTGAGACGGGGCCTCTCAACGGAAATCTCGTTTGCCGAGGCTGGAAGCGAACGACAACGCAGCTCTGCCTGAAAGGTCAGCGTCCGCGTCAAAGGCGGAAATGAGCACCGCACGCCGTGTAGCTGGTGTATAAAAAAAAACTGCAACTGCAGACCACAGCGAGGCAGGGGCGGTGGGGGCGGGTGGGTGTGTGAAAGGGAGGCGGACCACACAAAGTAAACTGAGAACAAACACGGACCCCAGAGGAATGTTGAATTTGTGTGTGAGTGTGTGTGTGTGTGTGTGTGTGTGTCTGTGTGGGCTACCCCTGATAGAGGGGTCCTGCACCGTGTTTTACAGAATTGATTTTAATACGGTTGATAACACTGTACCTTTATTCTGACACTAACTCCAATGTACACTTACTCAGGGAGGAAACAAAAACCAGCTCCTCAGAAGTTACGCCAGTATCTTCTTTTCACCACTAGATGGCGACCTTTAGGCCACTAAAACGACCACATTCCTACTGCCCACCCTTTGTTTGATCGCCCAAGATGACTAAATGGTAAATGGTACATTTTTAAACGACTACGATTAAAAACCTCCTCCTGCATGATATATCTGGCGAAGAACCCAGCCAGTCCCTGACAGAAAATAAATTAATTTTGAGTACATTGTCATACGTATTTCGGATGCATGTCAAAATGTGTAAAGACTGGCCGTTTCTTATATTCTGAAATGTATTTCCAATGTAAGTGAAATGTTTGATACACTGATTTCAGTGTATTTCCAATGCATTTATCAAACACATTTCGAAATAGTATACCAAATATATTTCAAAAATACATTTAAATGCGTTTAACACATTTATTTTTAATGGATTTGCGTTTTAAAATGTATTTGGAATAGTATTCAGAAATATGTTTGATAAATACATTCATTCATTCATTATCCTAATCCGCTTATACTGAACAGGGTCGCAGGGGGCTGGAGCCTATCCCAGCATATATTGGGCAAAAGGCAGGAATACACCCTGGACAGGTCGTCAGTCCATCGCAGGGCACACACACCATTCACTCACACACTCATACCTATGGGCAATTTAGACTCTCCAATCAGCCTGCATGCATGTCTTTGGACTGTGGGAGGAAACCGGAGTACCCGGAGGAAACCCACGCGAACACGCTGTGTTCCTTGCTGTGAGGCGGCAGTGCTACCCACTGCATTACATTACATTATTGGCATTTGGCAGACGCTCTTATCCAGAGTGATGTACAGTTGATTAGACAAAGCAGGAGACAATCCTCCCCTCTCTTTTTTGGCACCAACAATCATTCCACGATGCTGATGGTTGATGTGAACATCCTGAGAATCCTGACCCACATCTGCATGATTTTATGCATTGAACTGCTGCCACATGACCGGCTGATCGCATGAATAAGTAGGCGTACAGGTGCTCCTAATAAAGTGCTCAGTGCATGTAAATATTCATACATTTCACATACATTGGAAATACATTTCTGGGTATATGAAACAGGCATTTCTTTCACATTTTGATATGCATCTGAAATACATTTCAAAAATGTACTTGACAGGCATTTTTTTTCTGTTTGGGATGATGAGACCCTCATTTGAACTGCTTTCAGGATGGGTAGTTCTGGGACCTTGAAAATGGTCTTACAGTGAACTGTGTTTTCTCTCCTCTACGTCTGTGATGTCCGCCCATCAGAGGGGGCCCCTGACCTAACCCTCTGACCTACAATGAAGGCCTCAGCCTTTGCTTTAAACTCCGTCGTCCTGCTGCTGACGTTAACATCTGAGACCCACAGTGGCAGAGTGTTGTACAAGAGAATTCACACAGGAAGCAGGGGCAACTGTGTCTCAATTCTCTTCTTGTTTTGATCATTGAACTACACTTTTTATTGAAACTAGCATGACTAAATAACAACAACAACAACAACAACAACAACAAAAATAAAATAATAAAATAATAATAAAATAAAAATAATAAAATAATAATAATATTTCTTTGATTAGAGATTGTAAACCAGTTTAAAGAGAGACCTGGGGAAGAATGCTTGCACTAGAAGAGGGTGTGTAACTCTCACAAAAGCCACAGAATGAGAAACATCTACAGAAGCAGATAATCGCCTGCAGCTTATTCAAGACCCATGCTGCTGACGAGGACTCCAGTGGTCCACTGTGTGTTTAGGAGTTCTGTCCTGACGAGGACTCCAGTGGTCCACTGTGTGTTTAGGAGTTCTGTCCTGACGAGGACTCCAGTGGTCCACTGTGTGTTTAGGAGTTCTGTCCTGACGAGGACTCCAGTGGTCCACTGCGTGTTTAGGGGTTCTGTCTTGTAGAGGACTACAGTGGACCTCTGCATGTTTAGGAGTTCTGTCTTGCGGAGGACTACAGTGGACCACTGCATGTTTAGGAGTTCTGTCCTGACGAGGACTCCAGTGGTCCACTGCGTGTTTAGGAGTTCTGTCCTGACGAGGACTCCAGTGGTCCACTGCGTGTTTAGGGGTTCTGTCTTGCAGAGGACTCCAGTGGACCACTGCGTGTTTAGGAGTTCTGTCCTGACAAGGAATACAGTGGACCACTGCGTGTTTAGGAGTTCTGTCCTGACAAGGACTACAGTGGACCACTGCGTGTTTAGGAGTTCTGTCCTGACGAGGACTCCAGTGGTCCACTGCGTGTTTAGGAGTTCTGTCCTGACAAGGACTACAGTGGACCACTGCGTGTTTAGGAGTTCTGTCCAGGGATGAAACCCTCTGCTGAGATAACAGCACTGTATTAAAGTGGGTCAGTGACAGTTTTTTTAGCCTTTAACTGCGGCGAGAGCAGCACACGCAAGCACAATTGCGCAAGAGTCTGAGTTCAAACCCAGACCAAAGACACGGTAACATGTTTACACATTTACACAAATCTGCTATCACACTCCCCCTTGACCAGCAAGGAGTGCTTCTCTGTAAATAACAGCAAGTGCTCAGTGCTTATGAGTTACAATGCCTTCACATGATAACCTATGATGACACTCAAAAAAAAGCTTACATGATAAAGCAATGGCCCACGATTGCAAACAGTATTATTAAAGTATGTGGGACTTCAACTGATTCTATAGTACCAATACTTAATCAGTTGAAAATGAGCTTTTCATCGGAAACTCAGAGCTCAGAGCCTTCATTTCCTGCGCACTGGACCTACCCAGCTGGCCCCCCTGCCTCCTCTAGGGTGGGTGCTACACTGAGACCTTCTGGAATTAAATACATTACATTACATTAATGGCGTTTGGCAGACAATCCTATCCAGAGTGACGTACAGTTGATTAAACTAAGCGGGAGACAATCCTCCCCTGAAGCAATGCAGGGTTAATGGCCTTGCTCAAGGGCCCAACGGCTGTGCGAATGTCATTGTGGCCGCACCAGGGATTGAACCGCTGACCTTGCGTGTCCCAGTCATTTACCTTAACCACTACGCTACAGGCCGCTCCAAATGGCGTAACGCAAATAAACAAACGGATAAATAAAAGTCCTTCATTATGCAAAGATGCAAACTCTCCATCTCACATTTTATAATGACATCATATGGAAACTTGAATCAAATGTGTGGATACATGCATGCATACATGTGTGTGTGTGTGTGTGTGTGTGTGTGTGTGCCTGTGTGTCTGTATACGTGAGTGTGTATACATGTCATTCATTGATATTTCAGTAAGGGGTATGGTGGCATTCGGAGGCAAATGCAGACAGTGTAATCTTGTGTCTGGGTGGCGGTTGTCTGAGTTTAAGGCACCCGTTTGATTTAATCAAAAAGAGACATCTTCAGCATCTTGACATCAGAGGAACGTCTTGACTCTTTGAAAACACGGTGATATAAGACACAGTCCTCGAGTGCCCCTCTCTCAGCCCCCCTTCCTGTCTGTCTCTAAAGTCCCCCTAATCTTATTTTCATTTTAATGCTTCATTAGCATTGGAATTTTTGTTGAATGCACATTGTTAAAGCTTGTACAGCTAACTGAATAACAATAGAACTGTTAGAAAGGGATAATAAAGAATAAGAATAAGATTGCTGACAATAACAACAAAAGAAAAGAGATCCGGAATGTCAGACACTGACTATTATGATGATGTTACAACATTTGTTGTAAGCAGTAATATGCTACTATAACTGGTTGTGACAATTGGTCTACATACTGTAGGGGTTGTGAAAACATTCTATAGGCATTTATGGCATATTATCTTAACCTGCTTTATCTTGAACAGGGTCGCAGGGGGGCTGGAGCCTATCCCAGCATACATTGGGCGAAAGGCAGGAATACACCCTGGACAGTTCACCAGTCCATCACAGGGCACGCACACCATTCACTCACACACTCACACACTCATACCTATGTGTACCCGGAGGAAACCCACACAGACACGGGGAGAACATGCAAACTCTACACAGAGAGGCCCCGGCTGACGAGGATTCGAACCCAGGACCTCCTTGCTGTGAGGTGGCAGTGCTACCCACTGCACCATCTGTGCCGCCACACATATTATTATTATTATTATTATTATTATTATTATTATTATTATAAACATTGCAAAAATAGAAGATGTAAAAATAATAGTCATAACATAAAGATAAATAGATAAACAGGTTTAATGTAATCTCTCTCCATTTCTCTGTCTCTAAGGTTTTCTGCTTTTCCTGCCTTTCCCTGTCTCCTGTCTCCTGTCCCCACCCCGTGATCCCCCCCCCCCCCCGCTTAAAAACGTCACCACGCTCTTCACTGGAGCAGCAGGCAGAGCAGGGGAGACCAGTATCATTCACAGGTGAGTAAGTACGATGGAGTCAGTATGACTTCAATAACGTTTACATTAAATCCGTCCCATCCATCATATGCTCATAACTCAATTATTGTAAGTTTTGCAATGACTTCTTTTTTTCTGCCCCCATTTCTAATCATACCGTATTTCATTTGTGATGGATTGTTCTTTCTTCTCACATATATTGACTGCATTTATGAAATGTGAATATTCTGTCATTATTGGTGGCATACAATGGTTTGTAATATATTATAAACTCACTGAGCACTTTATTTATAAAATATATTTATTTTCCTTTTTTATTTACTTATTGGTCTTCTCCAGCTGTAGCCTGTCCACTTAGAGTTGATGGTGCGTTGTGTGTTCAGAGATGCTCTCCTTCATACCACTGTTGTAATGTGCGCTTATTTGCGTTACTTTCACCTTCCTCTCAGCTCTGACCAGTCTGGCCATTCTCATTAAGGTGTTTCTGCCCACAGCTTGTGAATGTTTGTGGATGTTTTTTTGTTTTTTGCACAATCCTCTGCACAATCCTCTGCAGACCATTGTGTGTGAAAGTCGCAGGAGATCAGCAGTTTCCGAGATATTCAAACCACCCTGTCTGGCACCAACAATCATTCCACGGTCAAAGCCACTTAGATCACACTGCTTCCCCATTCTGACATTTGGTCTGAAAAACAGCTGAACCTCTTGACCGTGTCTGCATGCCTTTACGCGTTTAGTTGCAGCCACATGCTTGGCTGATTAAATATTTGCATTGAGTGCCTATAGATGCTAAATATTTGCAGGTGTGTCGGCCGGGCGTACTCTCGGGTCAAGCCCCCGGGGCTCCGGTGCTCCGGTTACAACCCGCTCTGTTTACAATGCCCTTCTGACCCATAAATCCTGCACCCCCACCCCCCATCCCAGAAACCCTCTGGGAACACTGCTATCGCCAGAGAGGGGGAAGAGATGGAGAATGTGGGACAGAGGGATGAAGGGAGAGGAAGAGAGAGGGGGGGAGTGAAGAGAGGACAAAGGGGAGGGAAAAAGACTGACTAAACAGATGATTTATCACACGACAGACGGATGCTGGGATACAACAGGATAAATGAAAAAATGGTGAACAGAGAGAGAAAAAAGAGATAGAAAGAGGAAATGGAGGACAGAATTAAACATGAACCAAAGGAGCGAGAATGTAAGGACAGCGGGGTGGGGGCGACATGGCTCAGGCAGTAAGAGCAGTTGCCTGGCAGTCGGAGGGTTGCCGGTTCGATCCCCCGCCCGGGCTGTGTCGAGGTGTCCCTGAGCAAGACACCTAACCCCCAAATGCTCCTGATGAGCTGGTCGGGGCCTTGCATGGCAGCCAATCGCCGTCAGTGTGTCAGTGTGTCAGTGTGTGTATGAATGGGTGAATGGAGAAGCATCAATTGTACAGCGCTTTGGATAAAGGCGCTGTATAAATGCCTGCCATTTACCATTTGCCATTTACCATTTGCCATTTACAAGAAAAATCCCCCAAATGTGAAACACCGATGAGTCAGATAGTCTCCAGGAGACAGGGGAACCACTTTTGGTAAAAAAAAATCCACACTCTTCCCTCTTCCCTCTTTCATCAAAGGTTCTTGCACAGTTAGCATTACACAGAATTATAACCTTATTTCGCAAATTTCTGCTGAAAATGTAGATGAATTGGAAATGCTGAGAGCACATTTGCATTTACTGCATTTACAGCCAGTAGGGTGGGGTGTGGATGGGGAGGGGGGTTGGTGTGTGTGTGAGAGAGAGAGAGAGGGAGAGGGAGAGAGATTTTCCCTCTCTTTTCTTCCCAACTACCGATCGACACAGTGGCTATTGCTGAGAAAACAAGGAGAGACAGGGGTGAGTTGACTCAGCTATGACGTGCATGTTTTTGCTTATCACTTAGACCATGTCACTACTTCATACCACAAGCCGACCGTCAATTGTGGCTGAAGCTTTTAATAATCTTTGGTGACGCTTTTGGTGATCTTTAAATTCAGCCAAATGCACTTTCGGAAGTTTCATAGTATCACCAACGGCCGGGAAAGGCAGTTTTTTAAGCCACACTTTTGCTTTAACTGTTTGCCTACCAGTTTTGAATCATGGTCAACAACTCTTTTAAGCTTACCGTCGAATATTTGCCCTGCATTCATAGGAAGGGGACGCCAGGGTTAACCAGGGTTTTTCTTGAACTATGTGATTTTTTTACGAAATACTATATGATCCAGTCAACTTATTTAGGCTAGAGATGAAAATCAAAACATAGCTTATGGATGAAATTAGCCAATTCATATTTAATTTGTGAAAATTGCTAGCAAATGCACATTTTCTTTTTTCTTGGTCATTGATTGTGGATACACTTACAAACCTTTCGAACTGGTGAAGATACAGGCCCATCTATCGGATTCTCCCATAGCCCGGTTCCTCTCCAGATTTCTTCCCATCTGGGAGTTTTTTAATGCCACTGCTTGAGGGTTTTTCTCCTATGTGCTGTCAGAGGGTTTAGAGGTTGACTTTCCTTTTTCTCCTCTGTTTTTCTGTGGGGTTACATTTAATTTATATTTATGCAGTGTTGCCACTAAATGATTGCTGGGAATTCACTGTGAAGGGTCTGTTGCGCTTTTGTATCGAGCCACAGTGCTATCTGGCGTTACAGAGCTAGCGTTACTGGTAGCTTGCATTAATAACCGCCTTAGCCAGCAGGCAAGTAGCAGCAAGAACGCGAATGTGCTTACTTTCACGAATGGTGTAGTGCACACAATCACGTGATGCCGTTGTATCCAATAAGGGATGGAGATATTACTGGAACTGGAAATAGGGTGACACAAATATTTTGGGTACCGCCACACCGGGCAACATGCACAGCAGGAAGTGAGCTGGGGTGGGAGCTATCACAGTGGGCCTGTTCTCCACGTGAATTCATCCCAAACTAGACCTACCTGTAAATGTCTTCCATCCGTTACTCTAACAGGACCTGCAGGCTACAAATAATTTGAAAAGCAGACAATTACGGTTGAAAAATCTGACATCGGGCAACCGTTGTGGACACTCACTGCCTGAAAGAAGGCCACGGATACGGACCGGTGCGACTTAAGGGGTAAAAATGTATCTCTTTTTAAATTAATTAACATTCAGCAAAGATGTACTTTACATCTTAGAAGTACTTCAATTATTTAAAGACTTACTTCAGTGAAGGGCAATCTCTTTGCAGTGACAGTGAAAAGTCAGCACTGCACCAGTGATTATACCTGTGATCGTGTTGACCTCCCCCAGGTACAGCGATGTTTGAGGCGTTGTCATTCCTTCTTCTGCTCCTCCCTCTGGCGACGTCCGTCCCGCCCCCTTTCGGGGCCCCTCCCAGAGCATGCCATCGCTGCTGCGACCATCTGGATCCTCTAGAGGGCGCTCCTGCCCGAAACCAGATGCCCGAGATACGCCCAATCATCAACATGACCATCCTGAAAGGTACGCCTGCTCCTCAATCAGCCAAGTGAATTTTCAGTTTTCTTTTCACACTTTTTCATGTCCGAATAGCATCTGGATGTACATTATTCAGAGTGACTTACACAGCAGGGGACAATCCCCCCTAGAGAAATGTGGGGTTAAGGGTCTTGCTCAAGGGCCCCAACAGCTGTGCGGATCTTATTGTGGCTACACCGGAGGCTGAAACCACCAAACTTATGGGTCCGAGTCATGTACCTCAAGCACTAGGCAACAGGTGGCTACAGTGGTTAAGGCTCAATCCCCGGCGTAGCCACAATATGATCCAAAGAGACATTGGCTCCTTGAGCAAGGCCTTTAACCTCACACTGCTCCAGGGAGGATTTTTTCCTGTCTAGTCTAATCAACAATAAGTCACTTTGGAGTAAAGCTTAAGCTAAATTGCAGGTAATGTTCTTTCCAAGACGATGGCATGTTTTTTGTGAGAAGGCTGGAAGGCTGGAAACATCAAAACTAAAGGTTGTGCTTGTAGCTTACGAAAGTATTATGTGGTTCTTAAGGGTTAAATAGAATGAATGTGACCAAGCTGGCTGCACATGGACTTAATTACCAAACTCAGGCTTAAGAGTCAAATATATGATATACTGTATTGTTTGATCTATGCTTCAATAAAATTCCAGTCCTGCGATGCACACACTCTAGCAGCTTCTATCAGATAGGGTTTGAAAGGGTTGTGGCGCAATAATTCATCCAATTTTTTTTATTTTGCCCGCTGGCTAAATGAGCAAGTTTTTTTAAAGACGTGTGTGCCCTCCCTCCCAGCTGCTCGGTGAGAGATGTGTTTCCTCCCCTGGCTCTGAGCTTGCTCACGTGGCAGACAGCGAGTGCGTTAACTGCAGAGACTCCCCCCTTGTTGTGGCTTGCTCAGAGAGAGCAGAATGGCAAACTGCAACAAAAAAAAAAGAAAAAAAAAAAGTATTGCAGAATTTTACAGCGGGAGTACTTTTAAAACATGGATTTCAAAAATAAAACATAGCACTTACAGTACAGAGAGACAAAGCTCTATTGTACATTTATTTATATCATGTTTGTATATTGAGAATATTTTGAGCTAGATGTCTTCATGTTTTGACGTAAAGTCAAACCTGCAACCCTGAAGTCGCAAATCCTAATCCCCATCAACTCTGTGTCACTGTGCGGATTTGGAATAGCAATTCAGCAAGACAATGCAGAATGAAAACTCACATTCACTTACGTGGTAAACAGAAAGCGAAATTTCTACTGAACGTACGAGGCTATCTTCACACTCGAGTGTGTGTGTGATTGTTCCGGATTGTTGGGAGTCTGCATGTTCCGTTGTGTAGGTTTAATTTACCTTGGCCCCCATCCTGTTTGGACCCTTTGCCACACAGGGGACGACATGGCTCAGGCAGTAAGAGCAGTCGTCTGGCAGTTGGAGGGTTGCCGGTTCGATCCCCCGCCCGGGCTGTGTCGAGGTGTCCCTGAACAAGACACCTAACCCCCAAATGCTCCTGACGAGCTGGTCGGTGCCTTGCATGGCAGCCAATCGCCGTCAGTGTGTGTCAGTGTGTGTGAGTGTGTGAGTGTGTGTATGAATGGGTGAATGAGAAGCATCAATTGTACAGCACTTTGGATAAAGGCGCTATATAAATGCCAACCATTTACCATTTAGGGGAGAAGGGCGACCGTGGCGATAAGGGGACACCTGGGAAGGCTGGGGCAGAAGGACTGCCGGGATCTCGGGGCCCTATGGGTCCTAAAGGTACCAAAGGACAAGCCGGTGCCCCGGGAGATGCCTGCAAGATTCAGCACTCCGCTTTCTCCGTGGGTCGACGGAAGGCCCTGCACAGCGTGGACTACTACCAAGCGCTGGTGTTCGACACCGTCTTCGTCAACCTCCACGAGCACTTCAACATGTTCAAGGGCAAGTTCTACTGCCAGGTCCCGGGCGTCTACTTCTTCAACGTCAACATCCACACCTGGAACTTCAAGGAGACCTACCTGCACATCATGCAGAACGACCGGGAGATGGTGATCGTGTACGCGCAGCCCAGCGAGCGGAGCATCATGCAGAGCCAGAGCATCATGCTCTCCCTGGGGCGGGACGACGAGGTGTGGGTGCGCCTCTACAAGCGCGAGCGCGAGAACGCCGTGTACAGCGACGGCGTGGACGTCTACATCACCTTCAACGGCTACATCATCATGCCCAGCCCGGAGTGAACCCCCCGGCCTCGACCGAGGGTGTTAAACTTTAGCAATTACATTGCCAATTGACTGTACTGACAAGTATCATTGTGTATAATTTGCATTAAAAACAAATCATGTGTATTTTTAATCAGAGTTGATGCCAAAATTGTATTGTATTGCCATTTTGCTTGGTCTTCCAGTGCTGGCCAAACACAACACAACAGGGGCGACATGGCTCAGGCGGTAAGAGCAGTCGTCTGGCAGTCGGAGGGTTCGATCCAGGCTGTGTCGAAGTGTCCCTGAGCAAGACACCTAACCCCCAAAATGCTCCTGACGAGCTGGTCGGCGCCTTGCATGGCAGCCAATCGCCGTCGGTGTGTGAGTGTGTGTATGAATGGGTGAATGAGAAGCATCAATTGTACAGCGCTTTGGATAAAGGCGCTATATAAATGCCAACCACTTACCATTTACCATTTACAACGGACCTGCAGGTCTCTGGACAGCTCAGTGATATCTTGACAGGCTGACTGGTTGGCTGGCTGCCCCCGCAGGTAAAAGGATTGATACAGGAATGCACAGGACACGCTGTTCAAAGTCTCCTGATGAGATCAAAGCTCATCTCGGATTATGCTTACCTTGCACTTACCTTAGCGTGCATTTACTCATGACATAACATGCTCAGAGCATCAGATAACTTGGCGTGGCGCTATGTTTCATCTCGATGGTTTCTACAGTCTAACATCCAAGCCTGCCGCTCATAATCAGATGATTAATTACAAAAGAATCAGGAGAGACTTCTTGACATGCCTAAAATTGGTTGCTTCTTTTTTGAAGCCTCTCGTCCAGCTTGAAGCATAGGGTGGTGATTTGATTAACCTGCAGCTCAGGGTGTGGGTGCTGGCTCTTATTTGGCAGTTGAGAGGAGCCTGGTGCATTCCCCTGTGGTCCAATCAGAGTGTGATGACTCCCTTTCTCTTGGGCTTAATAGGTCATTCCAGACTTCTAAAGACTTCTAGAGAATTCCTCGGCAACAAATAAGCTCAAACCACAACACTGCGTATCCCTCCCCCTTCTCTGTGAACGCGCTGACGTTGAAATGCCATTGGTTGTGGCAATTAGAACACATTTTCAACCAATGAGCTCGAATTATTGTACAGCTATATGATGTTTTGGTACAGAGTGCTGGCCGGTCAACTGCATATTTTGAAACCCGAATTTAAGGACTATAAACACAGGCAGAGAGTGAGTCAACATGTCAGTGAGGCTTTTTCAGTGATTGGAAGGGATTTACAATGGTCTTGTAACAATGTTTTAACACAAACGTCTTACCTATTGCACCTTTAAGAGAGGCAGGAATCTGCTCAGCTTCTTTTTGCTCATTCTGCCTTCTTGCAATGGGATCTCACGGCAGAAAACCATTAGAGCTAGAAATTCTGACACTTTGGGGGCCAGAGATTGCACTTTTCTTGCTCTAGTTACTGTCAATTTTGAGGCATATTGTGCGTGATGATTTCAGAATTTCAGTTTCCTGTATTATTGAAGAGGCATTCATTGCTGCTTCACTCTATTTTGTGGTTGGAAACTTGTTCTCCGGCTTCTTCCTGATCGGCTTAAGTTTGAGCATCAGCAAAACATGTAGAACGAATCATGAAGCCATATCTCACATTTCAGTCATGTTTCATATTTCAGACTGTGTGACTGAGCAAAAACAGTAACTAATCACATGGTGGAATTTCCTTGATAAACGAAATAAAATGCCAGTTAACAGACCGGAGATCACGCAGAAGCTGTTTTTGTTACATACCTTGCTCAAGGGCACAACAGCAGTGTCCCAGTCAGGAAAAACACAGTTTAAATGATCCCTGCTGCAAAAAGCTACCAACACAACACAAGCTACCAGCACTAGATGCTTGGCCAGCTTTTTTGCAAAGAAACAACAGAAGTACCGGCTTTCTGATTTGAATCAGACATAGTAAGACTCTTATACACACTTTTCCAGAACAGCAGGCTTTACCAAAACAAAAAGACATGAAGCTGGCCACTAACATTTATCAGGATTTTGTCTTCTGAATACCTCTTCTTGACCTTGCTGTAAGACCAGAATGTGCTAGCTACCCCCTTCCAGGAGAAGCAAAGACATTAAGGTCAAAGGCTGTCTGCTGGGAAGGAGACAGAGAAAGGCTCATAGTAAGCACTTAATTCAGAAAGTGGTCTAATGGTAATAAGGATTATAAATAAATGGCTATTTTTAACCACGTGATTGTTTTCATGTTAACACACGTTGTCGATTAAGAATCAATGAAGAAAATGACCCTTACACTGGGTATGAGCTGGTCAAGCAGCATGGCCAAGCTGATAATGAAGCTGGTCTAGCTGGGCATGAGCTGGCCAACCAGCATGGCTAAGCTCGTCTAGCTGGTTGACCAGGTCATGCCCAGCTAGACCAGCTTCATGACCAGCTCGGTCATGCTGGTTGACCAGCTCATACCCAGCTAGACCAGCTTCATGACCAGCTAGGTCATGCTGGTCGACCAGCTCATACCCAGCTAGACCAGCTTATGAAGCTGGCACAGCTGGATTTCACAGCAGGGATGAGGTCAGTGCACTACAATTTCCCGGAATTCCATTGTGCAGCTGAACACCTGCACTCTGACAGTGCCAACTGCTCATGAAGCGGTACTCCTCCAAAGCTCAGCTCAGCTGGCAGACACAGCCCCAGGGAGGAGAACGTGCTTCTCTGCACAGCCTCCGGGGCTGACCGAGGATGGCTGACTGAGCATGACAATGCATTTTTTGGCAGAAATAAATTAACATGGGTGAAAAGATTAATTCAATAATCAATAATAAGATGGTGTAAAATCCAAGCTATGACCAGCTGGAACCAAATACTGCACCGGTGGTTTCAAATCATAGTTTGAGCTGGTCAAACCATGTTGAGGACGGAACTGGTCTGAACTGGTCAACAAGCTACCAGATGTTTCACAACCTAGCTTGACCTGGTCTGAACCAGTCAACAAGCTACCAGCTGTTTCAAGACATAGCTTAAACTGTTCAGCAGGGGAGGATGAGGAAAACTGTTAACTAAGAAATCATGGCTTAACTGTTTATTTCAAGGCAATGGGAGGCAAATTACTTATGTGTGGTGAATGTATACATAGTAAATCATAGTATGTATGCTTTCTTCTGCATGGAAAAGTCATATCATACATGGGAAACTGTCATTTAGTCATGTATGAGCAGTTTCAACAACAAATCTATTTTGACTTCTTGTAACTGTCAGTTGGAGAAACAGAAGTAACCTGAAAAGAAAGTAAGTTGTGACAGACGCACATAAAACCACACAAAGTTTTCATTTCCCTTTCAGTGATAACATTTTTTTCCGAATGCAACCACACAATAAACACCATTTTAGCATTAGTGTTTCAAACTGAAAATACATAGTGTTCAAAGAGGTTTCCCCAACTTCACCGTAATCATTTTGTGATCTGAACTAAGCACGGTTTTGCACCACAGTCAGGTGAAGTGTTTAATCTGGGCTGTGGCAGAATCATGCAGTTTATTTATAAGCAAGACTCTCTTCTTAGTTTGGCATCCAACGCCAAATTAGCCACTGCAGTCTATAAAGGAGTGTATAGCTGGGATTATAGACATATTTTGTTTAATTAGATTAACAATATCAAAAATTATTATTTTCCTTAACAGTTTGGTGAGTTCAGCATTCACTAAAACTAACTTGCCTATGGAAAAGTTAATCACAAATATTGATTGATCCGCATCTGATTAATTTACTGATTCATCAATTCATACATTTACTGATTGGTTGGCTCACAGGCAAAATCATAGTGGATTCATAATGGAATTCTGGACATATAATGACTGAAACTCCTAGAATATATCTGGGAAAGGCTTAAAAAAGCAAACCTTCTTCTAAATTAAGAAAATCACAGAAGTACATAAATATGTTCTTGATTACTTTACTAATTTATCTGGGGGAAAAGCCAGCACAGACACAGAGATCCAGAGGATTGGTTTTGCGGCTGGGTTAAAACAATTATTGAAGCAAATGTGGAAATGAAAAACTGGGCATCTTCATCGAATACACAGGTGGGAAATTCCAGTCCTGGAGGGCCGCTGTGTATGTAGGTTTTTGTTTCCACCAATTACTCTGGCTAAATTAGCTAATTGGCCATATACACCAACACTCGTTCACTGAGATTAGATCACAGTAAAACCATATCATACAGGGACACAAGAACAGTCTTTGACTGGCATTCATGCATTCATCAAGGTAAATGTAGCTAAAATGTCAGATGTCATATATTTTAGAGCCAATTAAGTAATTAAGGCCAGCAGCAGTTGGCATGAAAACCAGAAACAGATACTGCCCTCGTTGCCCACCTCTGATCTAATATAAAAGCTTCCCTGGTAAAAAAAAATCCAGCTATGACCAGCCGGTCTATCTGGTCAACCAGCTACCAGCTGTTTCAAAACTTAGCTAAGCTGGTTTTTTTCAGCAGGGTTGTGAACCCCTGTGCTAAGTGAACGTCAGCCACCTAGCCGTGCTGTAATTTTGTCATGGTCATACTGCAATGCCAGAACATTTTCCAGTTCACCATCTGGCTGAGCTGTGTGAAAAAACCTTGGTGAACGAACAGACACTGTGGATGCAGACATTAAAAATTGGTGCAATACTCTAATTGTATTTGGTGGAAAAAAATAACAGTCCTAAACAAATACTATCCAAGTCTTCCAGTTACTATGACGACAACATGCAAGCCACAGATATATTTCAACCGAATGTTATGGCACTTGAATGTGAATCTGTTTCTTTATCAATACAAAAACTGGTGTGCCCTATTTCTGCATCTACACTGCCCTCTAGTGTGTGTAGGCTTATAGGGCAAGGTGGTAGTATCCATTTCTAAATGTTATGTCAACTTCAGCTCTTAGTTATTTAATTCACCCAA
The DNA here is from genome assembly GCF_963514075.1 of Conger conger. NCBI lineage: Eukaryota > Metazoa > Chordata > Actinopteri > Anguilliformes > Congridae > Conger > Conger conger. Next base: position 8,636,503 of record NC_083775.1, on the reverse strand, counting down.
ATATTTAATCATCATCAAGCTCAAGTCGTTAATGACAACAAATTATACACATGATCAAAACCACTAGAGGAAGACAATTGAAATCTATTGCTCAAATGTCCAGTACAGTTCTACCTTACAGTTTCTTTAACTGCACCCCCCTCCCCCCTCCCTAAGCAATAGCAAAACAGGGAACTGCATACAACAGAGAAAATGCTGACATGAAATTGAATATCAATTTATTATATTTCTCATTCATATCCAATTTTTGATTGAAGTTAACATATAGTGATTCATACATAGAACAACAGCATTGTTTTGGATTTCCCCCCAACATTCATAAAATTATGTTTTTTCCTTAACAGTAGAAGAAAAAAAAAAATAACATTTCATTTTTTACAAATAATTTCATTTTTTTAAGAAATTCTCTGTCCAGCAGCCGCAGACCTGGAGTGGTTAACTTTGAACCCTATACAAAAACGGCCTTTTTTATTTTGGATTTGTAAAAAAACTTTATTAGTATATTTATTTTTGGCATTTGACACAACAGTAAAAACTGACAGATGGAAACCAAAAAGCATCACTTCAACATTCAGAAACTTTCTGGATCTGTGCAGGTAATGAATGGTTCTTGGGCGGTGTGTCTTTAGTTTTAACCCTTGTGTTCAGTCATTTAAATCTTTAGTAAAAGAGGAATGATACTTTTGAAAGATTAATTTCATAACTGGTGACTAAGCTGGGGTAAACATGGTTCACTGCAATAAATCAGAGAGAAAGAGGTTTTTTATTACAAAGGCGGGCGTCTTAAGACACTTACACTGTACATTTGGAAAAAGTAGGATATGTTGGACAGTATGTTTAGTACGTAGTAGACAGTACATATTTTGAGGATACAGTAGTTAGGAGGCCGTTTCAGGCATGGAATGGAACATATACTCACTGAGGACTTTATTCCTACTTATTCATGTGATTATCTAATCAGCTAATCGTGTGGCAGCAGTGCAAAGCATAAAATCATGCAGCTACGGGTCGGGAGCTTCAGTTAATGTTCACATCAACCATCAGAATGGGGAACAAATGTGATCGAAGTGACTTGGACGGTGCAATTATTGTTGGTGCCAGACGGGGTGGTTTGAGCATCTCAGAACCTGATGATAGTCTCAAGAGTTTACAGAGGATGGTGCAGAAAACCAAAAACATCAAGTAAGCAGCAGCTCTGTGGGAAGGAACACCTTGTTAATGAGAGAGGTCCGAGGAGAACGGCCAGACTGGTCAAAGCTGACAGGGAGGTGACAGCAATGCAAATAACCACACATTACAACAGTGGTATGCAGAAGAGCATCTCTGAACACACAATGTGTCAAATCTCTTAGTGGACAGGCTACAGCAGCAGAAGACTGAATAAGTCTGAAAAATAAGTCGAATAAATACCTAATAAAGTGCTCACTGAGTATACGTGATATACGTAAATATGTATATATCACCCAGGGGTTTTAAGTGCACTGCATTTACAGAAAATGTTGGCAACTAAAAAACTTTTTCATCCAGTGTTCTCAATTTATATTCTGGACAGTAAGCTGTTTCAGACATGGCCACAGAGAGGGCAAGGACAGAAAAGACCTGTGGGAACAGGCCCCAACCACAAGGAGAGATATAATCCAACCTCTTACCTCTCCTCACAACTGTCACAACAACAATAATGTGCACCCTACGGTTTGCAAAATGATGGGAGAGCTCATGCTGTCTAAGCCCCCAGCTTATCTTTATAAAACCTGTCCTGCTCTAAAGGCTGGGAGTTTAAAATGAGAACCCAGCCCTGTATATTACATGACTCACAAGAAGGCAAGCAGGAGAGATACAGCCAATGTTACATTGTTTGTGTTGCTATTATGGGAAAAGTTCATATCTTGGGCAGACATTCAGTTCTGACTGGTCTGCCATGATAAATCAGGAGATTAAGAATTTTTTTGTTGTTGTTGTTATTTTCAAATTGAGGTACAGTATGCTTAAATAAAGTGATAGCTGAATTTCCCATCAGCCCTTTAACACCATGACACTTCCAGAAGAAATAGTCTGATAGTATGGAGTCATTATGTTACAGATTGCAGCCCGCAATTTAACTTATTTTTAATGCCATAAAATTATTTTTAGCTAACTATGTGTGTAACAGTGTTGACAGCTTTGAGCTAGCTATATAATGCTATGTTACTGCAATTTAACTGGTAGAACAAGCAGCAAATTATGATTGTATTTAACATTTCACGCATAAAGAACAAACGTTGGTTATTGTTGAGAATATCCTTTTGCTATAGCTTGATAATATTTGATATTCTTGTCAAAGCATGTGAGTAACTAAATGTTCCAAATCTGAAACCCTACTTTGAGTTTTACACATCAATTGGCCTACCAACAATACAAAATGAGATCCCCGGAAGTTGTTTTTTGTGAGAAGTCACGCGGATTTGGCCTGTGGTTGGACGTCTGCTCCGACCAAGGGGTGAACGTTAGCAAAAGTTTGGCAACATATTGAACATTTTCCCATTAGCCTCATAGCCTGTGTTTATGAAACGTTTTCCATTGCAGCAAGCGGCTAACAGAAATGGCTACCGAAGGAGCAACTTCTGTGCATCTAGCCATGGTAGGCCTCAGTTAGTTAGCATGCAACTGTCATACTTATGATGTTTTCCGCTGACTAGATTATCTTGACTATTTAACAATGTGCAAGTTGCAACATAAACAGTGTAACTGGCTGGTCATGTGCGTAGTTACCTTGTAGCTAATATCGTTCCATCTGATTAAGACTGATACTGTAGTATGTATTTATGTGTTTTATTAGTTATCCAAAATATAATAATATCATGGAAACTGTAGCAAAACGACAACCAGTTTGTGCTTTGTTAGTAGCGAATGAAATTAAAATGATTTAATGAAATTAATTGAACCCGTTCAACGAGCACCGTTAGCCTTGTCCAACAGGTAGCCATTTTAGGAGTGATGCGGTTTGCATGTTTTTTTTTAAATATCTAAAAAATAAGCCGTGTCAACCCTGGTGTAAAATCCAGCTATGAGCAGCTTGAAATACCAGCTACAAGCGGTTTCAAAACAGAAACCTAGCTTGAGCTGTTTTTATTTATTTTATTTATTTTATTTATTTTATTTATTTTATTTAATTTTTTTGCAGCAGGGGGCAACTCTCCTACAATTCTTCTACAAACTTTACGAAGTTTACATAGGCTGGATCAATTTGGACCTGTATTGAATTCCAGTGGAATTTGATGCAATGTTCTCAGTCTATATTTGTTCAAATACATTGTGTATGACGTTGTGCGACATACGTTGAGAATCATTTTCATCACAGTGTAGCTACTTTATGTGATAAGCTGCCCAAACTTACCCATTGCATTCAGTTTACTTCAAAATTATATAATCGAATATGAATGTGATCACTGTGACGTCACTCAGCATCTAAAAGCCAAATGGTTTGTACACTGTAGTGTTGACACAATGATAAATTGTTCATAGCAATACAAAAATAATATTAATACTGTATATACAAATAATTTATAATTATAAACATCATTTTTTAATGTGCATTAAAGGGGTACTGAGGAGCCTCCTTGTAGTTTGAGGAAGTCTGTATTAGGGGCGGTCTGTAGTGTAGTGGTTAAGGTACATGACTGGGACCCGCAAGGTTGGTGGTTCGATCCCCGGTGGAGCCACAACAAGATCTGCACAGCTGTTGGGCCCTGGAGCAAGGCTCTTAACCCTGCATTGCTCCAGGGGAGGATTGTCTCCTGCTTAGTCTAATCAACTGTACGTCATATGTAATGTAGACCCAAGGAGCTTTTAGAGTCAGTAAAAGCACTTTTTTATGTTCACACAAATCTTACTTTTAGATTTGTGTGAACAAGATGCAGAGAACTTACACTGAAGCAGATAACAGAAGTGTAACTTCTGCATCCATTGTTGTGGGTGTTGCTGTATCTATAATACAGTAATACAAACACACTTTGGAGGTTAATTATTATTATATATGTTTATAATGCATGAATCCCCCTACCCACCATCCCCAAACACAAAAAATACAAAACAAAAAGGAAAAGTACATCTTTTTTTCTTTTTTAAATTTTGTGCTTTCTCTCTGCCCCTCCCGAAACCCTCGCCAATTAGCTCCACTAATATCTTCTATAGTTGTTAATTTGCTCCTTTGTTCTTTATTATACCTTAATGATCATTACAATCATCTTCTACCTTCCACCTTATACACTAACTGTAATTGGCCGTTTATTTATTTCACATTTTGATTTAAATATAATTACTTATTCACAACCTTCAGCCCCCCTATATCCCATCTCTTGTCACAGAGGCTAAAAGTCCTGCTTTGTTTGCCATAGGACTGTACTGTACTGTGATGTGATGTTCTCCAAAAAAAAAAACCCAACAACAACAAAAAAAAAAAAAGAACCAATTAAATTGCTCCCACTTGGGACGCAGGAATTGGATGTGATCGGACGGCAACGCAGCATTGGAAACTGATGGTTTAAAAAAAATGAAAAATACAAAATAATGCCATGCTGCATGAGTTCTTTAAATACACCCAGCAATAGCAACTGCATTGTTTTCATTGAAATGTCGTATGAATCACATTTTTGTTTCTGCCAGGGCGAATAGCTGTGCTGAACAAAACGCCCAATTACTGTACCAGCTCCACAGCCGCTACTGTTGTGAACCCCCCCTTTGTTTGGTCTGGAATACCAGAGAATAAAGGCAAATTCATCTTCCTGCAAAACACAAAGTCTTCTGTGGTTTAAATGCTGTGCTTTCATTACAAGAAACAAGCATGCTCTTTTTGGACTGTTTTAATCACACTTTGTAGATAACCGTCAAATCCAAAAATGAGCCCACTTTACCACATAGACACTCGTAAAAAAATAAGTATTATTGGGTCAGATAAAAGATAGTTCAAGTGTGATAAAAAAAATAAAAAGTGAAAAATACAAGTATGCATACATTTCTGATAAGAACAGCCCGGTAAATGCACAATTAGAAAATGATAATATTAGTATACTATATATATATATATGAGATTGCTGGCAAGGAGCAGTATTGTAATCAAGTAGAGTAGCTAGTTTTCCCTTAACCTTAAAATGTTTGTCAATGAACACATTGCATGAATCCTTCTCCTCCATAAGCTGTGTATTTATTCACATGTTTTACATACTTTCTGTCTATTCAATCTAGGAACAGAACAGCAATAATTTAGAACACAGACATAAACAATGACACGGCAAAAAAAACAACAACCATGTTTATAAGCAACAAGGATGACATACAAAGAAAACTGTACAGGAATGTCCACTTTCACCTACCTTCGCTACCCTCACATTGGGCTTCTGTCATACAGTAAGAATGTAAGAATGGAGGAAACAATGACTTGTGCGACTGCCAAAGTGCTTGAAGGCATTTGGACATGTAATCTAGTTTGGAGATTGGGGGCAGGACTGGCACCATTAACTGACAAATCTCGTTCTCAAAGGGACAAACTAGTTTCCCACTGGCAGATTGGACCCCTGCCAGCACTGATGTCTCCTCTTTTTTGAGAAAGTGGAAAAGCCTCTTTGATTACATTAACTTCCAGTATTTTCATTTTTGTGGTTTTGAGGCTAGTCTCATGAAGACACAAGCCAAAAATGATTGGCTTGTGAACGGTCTACTTTGTAACTATTCAGTACTGCCAGTGTTTCGGTTAATCGACTAATGAATGCATCATTTTCAGTAAGCACCATTCATTTACATACGTTTACTTCGATGTGCTTGCTATACAGATGCACTGCACTGTATATTTGATTGATTTCTTCATGATGTCAGTAAAGATCCCTGCAATGCGGAAGAGCATTATATTGCATTACTGGTCTGGCCTTTGGTGGCCTGTGCCTGCTTGACTGCATGTCAATGCATGCAATCATGTGCCAACTGGGAAGAGGCGGTTACATCGCCATGGGGGCGACATGGCTCAGGCGGTAAGAGCAGTCGTCTGGCAGTCGGAGGGTTGCCGGTTCAATCCCCCGCCCGGGCTGTGTCGAAGTGTCCCTGAGCAAGACACCTAACCCCCAAATGCACCTGACGAGCTGGTTGGCGCCTTGCATGGCAGCCAATTGCCGTCGGTGTGTGAGTGTGTGTATGAATGGGTGAATGAGAAGCATCAATTGTACAGCACTTTGGATAAAGGCGCTATATAAATGCCAACCATTTATGAGAGAGACTTTCCTGTGACGGGGACCCTATTTTCTGCAACCGCACAGGAGATGGCCTTTCTCTCACAGCCCTTTGAAGGTGAACATGCATGAACTCGGGAGGGGGTATCATTCTGAGTGGTCTTTAAGGAGAGTGCTTAAAAAGAAAACTTTTGGTCCTCTTTTGTTTTCGGTGTTCATCCCCTCTCATCTTTCCGCAGTGCCCCCAGAGGGTGGTTCCTAGCTGGTGATTCGGGTCTGCGGAGACCTGGTGTTTTCCCACAAATATGACCTGCTATAGTTGATTCCCCTGCCTCCATTTGCCTCTGTGCATGCCTGTTCCTTCGTCCTGTTCTGCGTAGCACTACATACACCATGACATCTGAGATGAGGACAACCTTGTATCAGGTCACTCTTTTCTTCCAGAACTCTCCGAAAACCACTCCAATGAAGCTAATACCCCCGGCTAACCTCCCCGTACCACTCAAGTGCTTGTCACCACAGGTAATATTGACATCGCCCCACAAGGGAAAACTAAACTTTTCCCCTGACCCCTGGGTCTAAATAACATGGGGGTCAAGCAAGAAAACCCTCAAAAAGGACACCGTGTTGTGGCAAGCAGGAATCACCTCATGAGTGGTATGTGTATTACCAGTTTCGTCTGTGTTTGTCACCGTTCAGATTATGCCATAACTCACAGCTGAGTACAGACATGTGACGAGAGATGGGCAGGTACAGGAAGCAGGTCAAACAATGGGGAGTAGCTATGGTGTCATCCTGGGCTGGGTCAATGATGTAGGAAACCATGGCACCAAACAGAAACTGCCCAGCAATTTAACACAAACTGCTCACTGAATACCCTGCTGTGAAAACCCCTTGTTCCTTGTCCTTCCTCCTCCTCCTACCAAAGCAACATTACATTACATTACATTTGGCTGACCTTGCGGGTCCCAGTCACGTACCTTAGCCACTACACCACAGGCTGCCCGTTACACCGCAAGCTGTGACCCCCATTGCACCCCAGTCTCCTGTCTCCCTGATTCATGGAGGAAATTAAAAGAGGGAACAATAAAGATGGTTTGTCTGTTCCCCTCCAGCTTCTGCGATCTCCACCAATGCATCCCCTTAAAATGCCCATCACCTCCTGGGGGAATATGCTCGTTCTCCATCCAACTCTACCCTATTATCTTAGCTGTAGGTGTTCACCAGCATGTAGCGGTAGCGCTCAAAGTTATCCAGCAGATATTTGGGGGCATACATGTGCTCCTTCGGGTCTGACGGGGGATACTCCTGCACGGACCCATCGAACCAGCCCCCAGTCCGGATTAGCTTCCGGATATAGTTTAGGTCCCGCTTATCCTCGTAGTCCCCCCAGCGGGGGAAGTCCCCATTCTGGGCTGAGATGAGCTTGAGGTGGATTCCCTCCGGGCTGAAACACCAGGAGCAGTGCCAGCCCGCGAAATGAACGGGGCTTCCAATGGACCACTGCACCAGGATGTGACCCGTGTCGTTCTCGTACTTTCGGAAGCCTGGCATGGTGTAGTACTCTCTCCTTCGAAGCTTGATGCCGTCGTTTTCGTAGACGGCATTCAGCATGCCCACCGTGCACCCGGACACCACCTCCAGGGAGCCCAGCTGCTTCCAGAAGAATCCGTAGAGGGACCTGCGCATGTGAATGGCAAAGGGCTCTGTCCAGCCGTCGAAAAGCTTGAGGAAGAGGACCCCCTCCCGTGCTGGGATCTCATCGGCATCGTTGATGATGAAGACGTCATCGGGCCGCACCCCTTGCACCCGGGACATCCCATTCTGAGTCAGGAAGGTGCGCAGGTAGTCATCAGCGATCCAGCCGTTCTGCCGCCCGCCGTCAGGGAAGTGATCCAGGAAGACATAGAGTATCTTGTGCTGCACATATCTGTAGGTCCCGTTGAGAAGGAGCTGCAGGAATTGCAGGGACCGGGTCTCGCCGTAAGCTGTGAAGTTGGATTCGCACACGAGGAAGAGGTCCACGGCTTGGGCCAGCTCGTGAAAACGGGCGTGGAGGAGGTCAAACTCATGGTTTACATTGATGGCGTTGATGACCCTGCGGGGCACCTCTCTCGGGGTCAGCCTGTCCTTGGTGGGCAAATTGGAGTGCTGCACCATGGTGGGGATGCCACAGTAAGGCCCGTGCCAGCCCTGCCGGCAAACACATCGCACCAGCCGCTTGCCCCGCTGGGGCCTAGCCCGTGGCGAGTGAGCGGTATTCTGGTGCTGGAGGATACTACGCTGGCCCGCTGCCCTTTCCTCTTCTCGCACCGCACCATCCTTGGGGGTGGCCATCTCCGTCCCATGCCTGAAACATAGGGCTCCGGCTTTAGTGTGCACAAAGTAGGGTGTGGTGTCATCCCGGAGCTGGAAGTTGTGCTGGTGGAGGTCCCCAAGTGGGCCCATGGGGTCTGCGGGAGCAAACATCCGGGGAGCCTTCCTCACCGCTGCATCCTTCCTGTTTGGGTGATTGGGCTGCACTCTGTCGTACCAGGCAATCAAATCCTTAGGTCGAGAAAAAAAAAAAAGAACACATCAACAGACATGGGACTATTTTCATCTACTCAACACAAGCAGATCCTTCCTTGGAACCTCCTCACGTCATCTTTATCGTCTCCCCTTAACCACCTCTCCCAAGATTCATTCACATTAATTGACCCAAATTGGGAAGAGGACCACACCTCACCTTGCCCATCTCCCTGTCCAGCTCCATGCTGTCTTCTGCCTCATTGTCAGATAGTCTCATGGCAAGGGCTTGCCCCCCCTTCAGTAGGGAGCTGGACAGTGGGGTGGTTCTCTCCTTCCAGAACATGCCAGCCACCACAATGAAGGACTTGATGTTGGGGTATGGCGCAGAGAGCTCCCTCAACAGCGAGACATAGTGCAGGGCCTTGTAGTAGTGCAAGAAGGAGATGACACACAGGCCCACCGTGCAAAACAAGAACACTTTGTGCCGTCGCATTTTCATCCTGTGGGAGGAGGGCGGGAGACAGAAAGCGAAGTTTACAATTGGACGTTCTCACCAGCCATGATCACGTTGAGAAGCAATTGTTTACAAAAGGATTAGCGCCCCAAAAATGAGGAAAGTAATTGAGAGGAAATGGATCACTTCCCTTTGAAACCTAAAGCACACATTGCATGCCACATTTTTCATTACTCATGCGGAAAAGTATGTTGAGTGATCCTCTTATCAAAAAACTAATAACATAATAATGCACTCATAATCATTGCAATATATGTCACATTTAAAATGACAATGTAAGCCTATTACTCCTCAGTATGAAAAGGAGCTTCATTATTACAATGAAAGCGTAAATGTAAACTAAATAAACTTATGTAAAAAAAAATGTTAACTTAACACAAGCCTAGAGACATTAGAAGAAATCCCTGTTGTAAAATGACCAGTTTGAGATAACCAGCTGTTTCAAAATATAGCTTGAGCTGTTTTTTATCCAGCAGGCATAGCAGGGAAATTGACAAAAATTATCAGCAAAAGAGTTGTGTACTGGGTGGCACCAGCTGACAGAAGTTGAAAGAGAGATGAAACACAAAGTTTGTATCTATGAGAGAGACAATCTGAGTATGAAACCGAGAGAGGGGCTCCAGATGGCGAGGCGGATTACTTCATATTTAGTGTGTGTAGACGCAACATTACATGATGGCGGGCCAGCCTATGGTTTTCAATTATTTCACTAATTTCAATAAATGGAACATAAAAAAAAGGCTTAATCTGGGCTTCGCTGCACTGCCACGGATTCCCTCGACCACTGTGACTGGCCCGCTTGTCCTGATCTCGATTGTCTATTATTTCCAAAGCTCCTCAGAAAGATGCACCTTGTTCCTGCTGAGTGCAGGACGCTCATTTGAGACACTGCTGTCAGCGTCCCTTTTGTGCTCCCCTAATGCTGTTTTTGGCCACGACCGGCAAACACTGGCGGGGAGGGAGGGGCTCGACGGGAGACCGCACTGCCCCTGTACCATCCTGCTCTCTCATCATCTCTATTTTCTTCTTCTATCTCTTTCTCCGGATCTGTCTCTTCTCTGGCTGGAAATAGCGGCCGTGCCAAAGCTGAACAAAAACGCCCATTTTGACCTCAGCTCTACTGTGGCCACTCGTATGACAATGCCGTCTGTTTCCTTTCCAAGAGCAAGGAGGGAAACGATACATTTAATTTACCAGAAGCAATACCAAAACCAGGCAAAACCGTATCCTAGTTCTCCCCCTCGTAATGAATTCCAGTTAATAACAGTAAGCCTGTTCTGCTGCGATGTGGTTTGCCAGTTTTGTGGCGCACAGTCTAATACTTGTATTCTCTGAAAAGATATGTTTTTTTCAGTCAAAGCAGTTACACAGTCACTGCAGTTTAGGGCAATGCAACCAGCAACTGGCTAATTGCAAGGAGCCTATTGACCAGAGGGGTTGCTATTGAAGAATCACTGTGCTTGATCTAGCAAAGAGAGGAGAGATCAATGTGACACTTTATTAGAGGTTGTTCTTTTACTGGTGGCTAAAGAATGATTACATTAAATGGCTATTTTACTCTTATAGGAAACTACAAAAAGATATTTTTGATGGCTTATCTTGGGACAGATGTTAGGCAAAATAAGCAGATATTTGTCCAAGAGTTAACATTAACCTTTCTGCTCTTTGTGATGGCAGACTTCATTCGTTTGAATGTAATGACTCTGTCTTGCCAAAACTGATTAGAACATACTGGATAATATGAAAATCAGTGGCTTGATCAGACCAAGACGCTTTTGTTGACATGTCACAATTCAAATGTCGAGTTCAGCCATTTGAAGCGGTCTTAGACGATTTTCTCTAAAAGATTAAAAGCTGATTTGCCCTTGCATTTACTCTTTACTTAATTACCTATTTCTTTTGTGCCTAATTCCTGTTTTATAGCAGCAGACTCGCATACACCAGCCTGTGTAAGCTAGCCCATGTGACAGTACTCTTTCCTCATTGATAAGATAAAAGCTTGTTTTGATCCGTTTCCAGGCACGGCGCTTCGGTAACGGGGTGGGGAGCTATAAAGGCTTTGACCTGTCACTATGGCAATTATTTTTTGACAGTAGATGTTTCCTTTTTTTTTTCTAAACGTCAAAATGTTTGTAAAGGATTGTACAGAACGAGCTCCAGCTGGTGCTTTCTTGAAAAAAAAAAAACCTGAATTTCTTGTTCCGCCGGGTTACTTTTTTCATGATCAGAAAGAAATGCACTGCACATACGTATTTAAAATTTGTTTGAAATATTTAGTCCCAAGGCAAATCCTTGAGTCAATAATGCTTATAATAACCTAAGTGAAGATAAATATTTAGTCTGTGAAACCTGATCCCTAGGTGCTGTGATTTGGTTATGATGATATCACCCCAATTAGTCCAATATTACTTTCAGAGTAATTATTAAATGATTGGTCCAAGTTTTTTGGATCGCATTTGACTGCCTCGCTGTGCCCTAACTATAACTACCGTTTCTGGAAATGGTTACATTTTCACCATCGCAGAGAGGCAGTGGAGGGACACCGAGAGCAATGGCCCAACCAAGCCACCCCACCCCACCCCACCCAACTTTCTCACCTGGGCCAATGCTTCTGCTGCCTCCAGGGGGGTTTTCCAAATGCCAACTTCATTCGTGCCCGAGACTCCCAAGCATCACAAGGGATGTGGACCTCACCTGACAATGCTTCCACAGTCGCTCTCCCCAACGCCCTCTCTCTCAAACTACCGGATTCTCACTGCAGGAAGAGATTCCAGTCACTCCTCTCTCACCCTCTCTGTCCGTATAGCCCTGGGGAGGGTTGGGTTTAGGTTAAGAGTGTCTGCTTTCCGCCTGTTCTTGGCCGTTTCAGACCCTCCCTATCTGGTACAGTACACCCCCCCCTCTGTGTCATTGTTTGACTGTTTGACTTCCATTCCAAGCAAACTGCCACACACCCTCTGAATTGTCGTCCTCCTTGAAGTGTTATTGATTAACTTGCCGCATAGAATTCTTATTGGTTTCTACTGCCACCTTGGTAAATAAAGTAAAACCACGTTTATTCCTACAGTGGCTGGTGGCCGTTTGACAGGCCAGGGAGGATGTCAGTTGTTAGGCCTCTCTACCCTCACACACATCAGCCCAGTTCTGTCTGCATTACACTGGATGCCCGTGCGTTTCCGCATTGATTTTAAATTAGCCTTGACCACTTTTAAAGCGCTGCATGGAACGGCCCCTCTCTATCTCTCCGAGATCCTGCACCGCCACACCCCCTCCAGATCCCTTAGATCAGTAGACCAGCTACTGTTGGTGGTGCCCAGAACTAGGCTGAAAACTAGGGGAGACAGAGCTTTCGCGGCTGCTGCGCCCAAGTTGTGGAATAGCCTCCCCCTCCACGTACGGGCCGCTCAGACCCTAGAGGTTTTTAAATCCCTTTTGAAAACCCACCTGTTCTCCCTGGCCTTCCCCCCCACGTAGCCATCCTTCTTTACTACTTTGTCCTCGTTCGGTCCCTGGCTTCTGTTGTTTTACTGTTTATTGTTTTTAATTGCTTTTAGCCCTTTTATTTTCTCTCCTTTTTTAATTATTATCATATATTGTTTTATATTGTATTCTATTTGGTACTGTTGCACTTTTATCTGCATTTATGCTCCTTATTTTTATTTTCCTCAATCTGTAAAGCACTTTGGTTTCAGCTGTTGCTGCATGTAAATGTGCTATACAAATAAAGTTGACTTGACTTGACAATTTGGCCCATGTCACGCCCAGTTTCTACATATTTACATATGTTTATAGGATCATAAAAATTCTGGATTAAGTAAATATCCCTTCTTTCAAGGATATTTACTTATTCAACGACCTAGCCAAATCTGTAAGCCTGACGATGTATGGCGCTTGATCTGTGCCAAGAATCAGACTTGCGAGTGGCCAAGGGTGGCTACTTGCTTTTCGCGGTAAGCCAATGATACAGCGACCGATGAGCTGGCAGTGGCGAATGAGACGCATTGGACACAACTGGCTACTGGCTCAACCGGCAGCCGGCAGACATACCACCATGCACCCCACTCCTGTCGAATGGCTGAAGCCAAGCAGGTGTGGGCTTGGTTAGTACTCAGATAGGAGACCTCCTGGGAAAATTAAGTTGCTGTTGGAAGTGGTGCTGGTGGGCCACTGTGGGGGTGATCTTACCTTTGGTCAATTAAATCCCAATGCCACAGGGGGCACTGTGTTGTAGGAGACACCGTCTATCGGGTCCTGACTCACTTTGGCCATTAAATATGCCATGACACTAATTGGATTTAATCTCCCTCTCCACCTGTGGTAAATCAGCCGTCAAGTCAATCGCTATCTTAGGAGTGTGTTGTCAGCCTAGGATAGGGAGTAGCCTAGTCTAGGAGGGTGGGTCGCTAGTCCAGGTGACTGAGTTACTAGTCTAGGAGGGTGGGTCGCTAGTCCAGGTGACTGAGTTACTAGTGTAGGAGGGGATTACTAGTCTAGGGGACTGAGTTACTAGTGTAGGAGGGGTTTACTAGTCTAGGGGACTGAGTTACAAGTGTAGGAGGGGTTGCTAGTGTAGTAGAGTGGGCTGCTAGTCCAGGCGAGCCCGGTACATACACTGCCTCTTATTCGCCAATGATCGAGGTGCTTGTTTTGTGCGGCGATCTATTAACCCTGCCAAGTCCCTCCCTCTGGAGCAGCAAGCCAATTATTGCTGCTCCACGTGAGCCTGCCAAACTTAGCTACTGTATCGTTGGCTTAAATGAGTAGTCGCCCTCTGCCTCTCATACACACGTCTGATTTTTGGCACAAATGAAGCGCCATAGATAATGCTTTCATGAGTGCTTTCTCTTTCCCCTCTCTTATCATTCTCTCTCTCTTACCGTATTTTTCTTTTATCAGAAGTCATTACTGGCTTTTGTTCAGCTGAATTCACTGAAGTGGCTCACTCAGGTGTGTCGACCTGTGTTTGCTTTCACCTCAGATTGCTTTTCGCAAAGTGAAAAAACATTTTCATCACGGGGCGGGGGCGGGTGAAGTCAAGATGACTAAAAGCTATAAATTGTTTTATGCAGATTTGTTAATTACATTACTGGCATTTGGCAGACACACTTATCCAGAGGGACGTACTGTAAAAGTGAGTGCTGGGAACTTGTTCTTGTGGTTGCCAGGTTACACCCTAGCCTCAGTCACCTGCACAAACATACTTTGAGCCTTAAAAGGTTGACATGAGGAGTCTACCAAGAATGTGCTTTGCAAATAAACCCATATTCACCTAAGATTAATCAATCTTTGGGTAGGAGTGGCAGTAATTGAGAACAACTCAGCCATGTAGAACAAGTCGTTTTTCATTGAGTTTGATATATACAAAAAGCATAGGCCACTGGATATAAACAGAATAATTAAATTTATTAAATGCATTTTTTATACATACAGATTAGTCACCCGTGTTTATTATATACAGTACATATATTACACATTCATCCAAAATTCCCTTTGTCTCACAGTGTTGTCCTCCTAAATCGTTGAGTACAGATATGTGTAATTGTGTTGTACTTTTGTGTTGTGTTTAATTTTATGTTGTAGTCTCTGCTTGCCAGGGCCAAGGGAGATAACCATCTCAATGGGACTCACTCGGTTAAATAAAGTAGAAATACGTTCAAAATGTCCAGCTGTACTGACACTGTGAGAATTTTACTATATTTCAATCAATATTCAGCAAAATAAAGGCCTATGATGTCTGGACTCTCAAGACCAAGGTCTGTGAAGCCATGTTTGCATTGATTGAAGGGGCTAATAGTGGCCTGCAGAAGGATCAGGCCTTTGTAAAACAATGTTGTTCAAGTCCCGAAGTAGCCATCTCCAAAACATGGTCAAACAGCTAACAGAAGATTCTCAGTGCAATCGGGAGAATAGCAATCTGTCATTTATCTGACGCTTTTATCCAAAGCGACTTACAGTTGATTGGACTAAGCAGCATTAGACTCATTCAGCAATACAGCAGCAGTGATTAAATTGAAGGATGAGATTGAAAATAAGATAAACGTTTCAACATTAAACACTCAGTCAATTTATGTCCTAAAAAGCCAGATTTAGCTTTGTGGCAATAGTATAACTCCAATGGCTTCTCTCAACCTATTAAACGTGTGATTATGTAAAAAATAAGCAAAGGCACAAATTACTTTCAGCAAGTAATGATTTGAAAGTTCAGAAACCCTGAAGAACTTGCGGAAAACCTACACCGACTCTGAAAACCTTGAAACGTGTCCATTGTGTGTATCTGTACATGTTGTGTGTGTGTGTGTGTGTGTGTGCGCATTTCTTTTTCTTTTCTTTTTTTGGTTCACCTTGGTTGTGTTTTCCATAGTTCATAGTGGCACTGTTAGTAATATTTCTTCACTGTGAATCACCATATCTAATGATACCTTTCTATATATAACATTGTTGACCAAAGCAGTGGAAGTGGGTGGGTGGGGGGGGTGTAGGTGTCAGAACTGTGAACTGAAACCTCATCTTTCGCTCTCAATCCCCAGCAACATTAGACTTCTGAAAAGAAAAGGGGCTCCTAAATGTGTCAACAATGCCCTTCTCTGTCACCCACCAGTCACCGTGCCTTACGGGCGTGATCGCGGTGACACGTTCCCCTGTAATTGGGCGATTGCGCCTGATGGGACTCCACCCCCCCCCTTTAACGTCTCATTTTGGCAGCCGTGACTGCGGGACTTTGAACGGGCGCGGCGCTGGGAACTGGACGCTCGTCTCAGACTCGGGTCATTGTGTCCCTAAAAATCACAGGTCCTCAGGGTGACATTGACTGACATGTATCTCACTACACCTACAAAAGACATTCTGCAATAAGATATGCAATTGTTTTTTTTTTTTGTTTACCTTTACAAAATTAGGTAGCCTAGGGCAGGGGTCGGCAACCCTGGTCCTGGAGAACCGCAGGGTGTGCGCTGGCTTTCGTCTCCACCTTAAAATAAGCAACCGATTCAGACCCAAGAAACCAGGTGAGGTGAGTTAACTCTGCAATCAACGGCTTTCATTGATCAATTAATGCCAAGTAACAACGAAAGCCAGCACACCCTGCGGCTCTCCAGGACCAGGGTTGCCGACCCCTGGCCTAGGGTAATGTTAACAATTACTGATGTATTGTTGTTAATTCTGTGACCCGGAAGGTTGGTAGTTTAAGCCCCGGTGTAGCCGCGATAAGATTCACTGTTGGACTCTTGAGCAAGGCTCTTAACCCCACATTGCTCCAGGGGGGATTGTCCCCTGCTTAGTTTAATCAACTGTAAGTCGCTTCGGAGGAAAAAGCATCAGCCTTTTTGTAATATAATAATGTAATGTAATGTTATATGTAAATTCTGAGGCTAAAGGGATTACGAGGAGAATAGAATAGGTGGATAGAAGACTACTAGATAGCAACATGTATTCATTCAATAGTTCAATCATTCAAGGTATACATCAGTGCCAGTCCCTTGGTGTAAACCAGCTGCTCTCTCGGGCACATTATGTGATCACCTCGACTGGGGAGAGAGTGTCCTGAGCGGCCTGTAGCGCAGTGGTTAAGGGACCCACAGGGTCGGTGGTTCGATCCCCCGTGTAGCCACAATAAGATCTTGAGCAAGGCCCTTAACCCATGCATTGTCTCCTGCTTAGTCTAATCAACTGCACGTCGCTCTGGATAAGAGCGTCTGCCAAATGCCATTAATGTAATGTATTGTGTCCGTTTGTGTTGAGCTCACCTGCTTCATCCTCTAATGCATCTGGCCGGTGCAATCAGTATAATGACCGGAAAAAGTAATCAACATATGACCCCGTGAATTCATTCATCACTCCAGAGTCAATTCCTTAGCGTGGTAACCGGTAATACCGATGAGCAGCAAAGCACAGACCTCGTTCCAAGTAGTAAAACTACTCCGCTATGTGATTTTATTCAGCCTGCTGTTGGGCCTTAGTACAGTTTCTTGGAATACACTTTATGGCAAAGTTAGGGTTTAGGTTTTGGTCAGGTCCACATGTTGGGAAATGGATATGCTTTTTTTCCTTATGAACTTTTGATCTTTCATCATTTAAAGCACGTCAAAGACATCAGTAATTAGTTGGCCCTGACAGGGAAATGATTATCGGTTATTGGTATCTGTAAACATTTTGATATGGGTGCATCCCTAATGTTCATTCCAAGAGACAGTCACGCTTTTGTGACAACCTGCCATAACCGTAATGTCCGGATACCTGCCATAGCCGTAATATGTTCAGATACAGTACTGTGCAGAAGTCCTAGGCACCCTAGACTTTATTATAGATATGTTTATTTTTTTGTGTGTGTTAGTATAAAAGAACACATTTGAGATTTCCAAATAATCATTTTCCAAAAGATAAAATTTTTACTGAGACATTTTTGTATTTAAATAACATATTACTGTAAGCAATGTACTACTTTTTTTCTGTCTGAGATCAGAAGCAAGGAGCCAATCAAAGTCTGCAGAAGAACTGTGGCAAGTTCTCCAACATGCTTGGAACAACCTCCCTGTTGATTGTCTTATAGAACTGCAGGACAGCGTTGGCCATCTCAGAGAAGTGAAGCAGTTTTAACGCCGAGGGGTGGTCACAAAAAATATTGATTTGATTCAGTTTTTAACTGTTCTGCCAAATTACTATAATGTAATGTACAATGTATAGTATGTTTATTTAAGACATTTCATTGAATTATTTTTGAAAGAATCTTATCTGTACAGAATGTTATACAGGTGCCTAATACTTTTGCACAGTACTGTACCTCCCCATAGCCGTGATGTTCAGATACCTGCCATAGTCCTGCTGTTTAGATATCTGCCATAGCCCTGCTGTTCAGATACCTGCCATAGTCCTGCTGTTTAGATATCTGCCATAGCCCTGCTGTTCAGATACCTGCCATAGTCCTGCTGTTTAGATATCTGCCATAGCCCTGTTGTTCAGATACCTGCCAGAAAATAATTTACAGTTGGCTTGCCGCTCAGCGTTCATTCATTTGAAAATCAGCTGAAGCCGTGGCAGAAAGCCTTGTGGAAGCTTAAATTGGGACCGTTTGGCCATTCCCTGCAGTCCGGTAGGATCAACTGAAACACATTTCTGCTTTGTTCAGTCTCTAAATGTGAAGATTTCAACTCAAGTAACTAATAATGAGTTAACAGTTTCTTTTCCTGTTTTTGGTGGAGACTTCAATATAATTCAAGTCTCCTTTTACCTCTCGCAGTGAGATTCTTTGAAGGTCATAAATAGCATTTAAATGAACGAAACCGAAATGCAGCTTGGGGCGCAAGTTCCCCGACGTGGGCACAAACGCACAGGAAGGGACTGGAGGGCGGCAGATGGATCCCTGCTGCTGATGTGCACTGGGGCTGTGGGGACAAGGCCTGGTCCTCTGCCCAGTCTCTGCCCTTTTGTGTCCGCGCTCCGCGCTCCATCAGTCAGAGGAAATGCAGCTCAGAGCCGGGCCAGCACGGCGGGGCGGTGGGTGCACCCTCACACTCGCCCTCAGATAGCTCAAATGTACATGTGTGCGTACGTATTTGCATGTGCTCTGCGTGTGTGCGTGTGCGTCCCTGTGTACCTGCTCTTTTGTCTCTCATCAAATCCAAAATGGTAAATGGCGGGCATTTATATACCGCCTTTAGCCAAAGCGCTGTACAATTGATGCTTGATATTTATCCGTTCACACTCTCACTCGCACACCAACGGCGATTGGCTGCCATGCAAGGCACCGACCAGCTCGTCAGGAGCATTTTAGGGGTTAGGTGTCTTGCTCAGGCACACCTCCGCACACCCAGGGTGGGATCGAACCGGCAACCCTCCGACTGCTAGACAACTGCTCTTACCGCCTGGGCCAATATGGCCCCGTACGTATTTGTGCGCAAACACACACACACACTCACACACACTCACACTCACACTCACACTCACACTCACACTCACACTCACACTCACACTCACACTCACACTCACACACGCGTGTATCTGTGCCCCTGCTCTTCTCCGTGTCAGTGCCAGTCTCAGCCGCTGCCTAGCTCGGTCGGTTGCAGTGCGCTGGCGGTTTGACGGGAGCGGGGGTCAAACACGGCCCGCCCTGCCCAGTGCGAAGGGTCCTCAGGTGGGCTTCCCGGGCCGGAGACTGGCCCCCGGGGCGGAGAATGTGCCTGTGCAGTTCGCTGAAGCCCATCTGCCTCCGAGACCCAAGTCCACCGGCGTGGGCCTTCACACAAAAGGCCCTATTCTCCCCATCGGGACCCACTCCCAGCTCTCAAATATCACGCTCTTTCTGAGTTTCTGAGTGCTCACAAAAGCCTCCTTCTCTGGCCCACAGGCAACAGGCCCTCTCTCCCCCTCCCCACCCTGCCCTTCTTCACTGGTAAAGCTATGTGAAGCTCAAGCGTAGGCTCGTTTCCTGCCCTGTCCCTGTGTCTTTCACACGTGCACACAAACTCATACACACACACACACACTCACACTACCACACACTCACACACACTCACACTAACACACACTCGCACACACTCACAGAGACACACTCACACTAACACACGCACACACACACACACGCTCACACACGCTCACACACGCTCACACACGCTCACACACGCTCACACTCACACACTCTCACACACTCTCACACACACTAACACACACTAACACACACACACACACACACACACACACACTCACACACATACACTCACACACACTCACACACACTCACACACACACACACACACACTCACACTCACTCACACACTCACACACACTCACTCACTCACGCTCACACACTCACACACTCACACACACGCTAACACACGCTCACACACGCTCACACACGCTCACACACGCTCACACTCACACACTCTCACACACTCTCACACACACTAACACACACTAACACACACACACACACACACACACACACACTCACACACATACACTCACACACACTCACACACACTCACACACACACACACACACACTCACACTCACTCACACACTCACACACACTCACTCACTCACGCTCACACACTCACACACTCACACACACGCTAACACACGCTCACACACACTCACACACACTCACACACACTCACGCTCACACGCTCACACGCTCACACGCTCACACGCTCACTCGCTCACTCGCTCACTCACTCACTCACTCACTCACTCACTCACTCACTCACTCACACTCACACTCACACTCACACTCACACTCACACTCACACACACACACTCACACTAACACACACTCACTCACTCACTCACTCACTCACTCACACTCACACAGACACACTCACACTAACACACACTCACACTAACACAGACACACTCACACACACTCACACATACTCACACACACGCACACAGTCACACACACTCACTCACTCACTCACACACACTCACACTCACACTCACTCACACTCACACTCACACTCACACACTCACTCACTCACTCACACTCACACACACTCACACACACTCACACACACTCACACACACGCACACACATGCACACAGTCACACACACTCACACACAGACACACACACTCACACACTCACATACTCACATACTCACACACACACACACACACACACACAGATAGGGGTGGAAAAGGTCTAACCCATCCAGTCCCTCCATGTTTACAAAGAAATGAATGTCCGCCCCCACCCCCACACACTCATATTTCAGAGTCAAAAGCAGCAGTGCTAACGTAACTGCATGGCTGTGTATCGCCTCTTCTCCGTCATCTTGTCCTCACACGAGGGGCGAAAGGGGTCCATTTTGTAAGGCATGGCAATGGGGAGCAGGGCCCAGCAGAGACCGGATTTCGCCCCACCAGACTGCTCGTCAGCCTGCCCGAGGGTTTCTTAAGGACATTCGGAGCCTTTATGCCAAATGGTTCGAAACTGGGCCTTGTAACAAATCGCTTGAAACTGTAAAATGAAAATCTATTCTGTCATTCTCTCTTGCCATCCGTTTCCTCAAAGAAATTTGCACATTTGCTAAGTAACCTCCGAAGAAGTAATAAAAAAAAAACTGAAGAAACATGTAAAGACTATTTTCTTTTTTCAACGGAAGAGCACGACATTCCATTGAACTGGTTGTGGGTTTAACAGTGCCGGGCTGTCAGTATTTCTGCTAAATGAATGTCAGTGTCGACAATGGCATTTCTGTTTTTCCAAGCTCAAACAGATGGCCAGTGTGCTGTGCTTCATGGTAAATGACTCATGGCTGACTGATATTTGCAAAGCCTGTTAATGTGTAACACACAACAAAAGATCCTTCGATACGCCGCTCGTATGCACTCGGGTTGCCGTGACATCAAACGGCGAATAGATTTTTGAGCCAGTGGCACCCTTGACTAGAGCATTGGTGAGCTTAACTCCATAAAGAGAACTAGAACTTAAAATGAATCAAACCAGAAATGTATGCATTTATACACACACACACACACACACACACACACAGAAACGCAAGCACACGCACACAAGCGCACACACACGCATACAAGCACACACGCACGCACACACGCACACTAAATTAAATGAAAGGATTTGAACATCATATGTGACCAGCCTAACTACAGTCAGTATTCTGTAAAATGGAAGTGGAGAGGAGGTGAGGTGACTCTGGGATCTAATCTCAGGCACAGAGGGAGAGTTGGCAGGAGTCATTGAGCTCATTAAGGCCCATTCAAACCGTCTTCACAGTGGAATAGCCTCAAGCAGAGCTTGGTGACTCACGCTGGCCCACAACACACCATTGCTCCATAGCCTTGAATGTACGGTACTGTATTTAGCACTTAAATATGTTCAACGCAAAACAATAACTTTTAAAAAAATGTCCTATACAATTAAATGCACAAGTATTGAGGCAGTGACACATTTTTTGCTGTTTTGGCTGTGTGCTGCAGCACATTGGATTTTAAATAAAACAATGATTATGAGGTTGAAGTCGGTCATTTTTAATTCGAGGGTATTTACCTCCATATCGGGTGAACCATGTAGGAGTTACAGCCTTTTTTATATCTAGTCCCCCACTTTAGGGAAGCAAAAGTAATTGGACAATTCACATGCGATGCCCTCTGCCTGCATCATTTAGTGGTTAAAAGACTTCAGAACGTACAGGGCTTGCAAACGATTACTGCATCCAATCATTCACTCCTTGTTAAAGTTTCAATATTTCCAAGATCCACATGGTTCAAATCATTTAACAGTTGAAATCTCTTGAATTAATCAGGTAAATTTTCCAAACCTGTTTCACATGCTCTGTGCTCAGACCAAGCTCGAGTGACATGGGTCGGTCTTGAAAAGTAATTTATGGAATATCCTAAAAGACACAAAGAGCCTCAAGGAAAACGGAGTCACTTCCATATCGAACTATGGATTTATGAAGGCACTGTATCTTACCTAGACGATTTTGGCTTACTGTCAGCTGAGAGAGTACCTTTTTTCCCCCCCTTTCTTCTACGTCTTCTTCTACACTTTTATCATGGGAGGGATTTGAACTGACCTCCCAGGGAAGATCGCCCTCCACTTGGCGACTGCTTCCCGCCTCCTCTCCGGCTGACGTCAAAGAAAGCTCCCTCCACGCGCTGGCGATGAGCAAGAGCCCGGTCCCCGCACTGTGGGATCACAACTGCCCACAGAACCTCCAACCCCCCGCCCCCTGCCCATACCTCTGGACCATATCTCACTGGGTGGGCCAAGTTCAGTTTGAGAGCTTCCGAAAACAAATCCAAGCACGGGAACCCACACGACGAAGGCAAATGTGGCCCCACAGGAGACGTGTCTTGTGCCTTTAGTGACGGAGAGTAGCTACCGCACGCTCCTTCCACATGCTCCTTCCACACAGCCCCGTGCGATGACTCCCTGTGTGTTACGCCCCCGACACACCGCTCTCTCCCACCTCTCTACTTTCTCTCCTCTCCCTCTCTCTCTCTCTCCTCTCCCTCTCTCTCCTCTCTCTCCTCTCCCTCTCTCTCCTCTCCTCTCCTCTCCCTCTTTCCTCTCCCTCTCTCTACTCTCTCTCCTCTCCCACCTCTCTCTCTGCTCTCTCTCCTCTCCTCTCCCTCTCTCTCCTCTCTCCCCGCTCTCTCTTTTCTCTCTTTTCTCTCTTCTCGCCCTCTCTCTCTCCTATCCTCTCTCTACTCTCTCCTCTCCCACCTCTCTCTCCTCTCCCTCCTCTCCTCTCCCTCCTCTCTCTCTTCTCTCTCTTCTCTCTCTCTCCTATCCTCTCTCTACTCTCTCCTCTCCCACCTCTCTCTCCTCTCCCTCCTCTCCTCTCCCTCTTCTCTCTCTCCTCTCTCTCCTCTCTCTCCTCTCTCTCCTCTCTCTCCGTTTCTCACGCCTTGCCGCTCGTACGCAGGGGTCCTGCTCCGTTAAGCGGGCGGTAAGACGATCCCGAGGCTCGGCCTTTCTTCAGGAAAACCGGCCCTTTTGTGGCAGGAGAAAGAGCCTGGTGGGAACACGATGGATGGGCCACTTCTGGGAGGGGAAAAAGAAACCTCTCGGGCGACATGGCTCAGGCAGTAAGAGCAGTCGTCTGGCAGTCAGAGGGTTGCCAGTTCGATCCCCCGCCCGGGCTGTGTCGAAGTGTCCCTCTGAACAAGACACCTAACCCCCAAATGCGCCTGATGAGCTGGTCGGCGCCTTGCATGGCAGCCAATCGCCGTTGGTGTGTGAGTGTGTGTATGAATGGGTG
The DNA here is from genome assembly GCF_963514075.1 of Conger conger. Classification (NCBI taxonomy): domain Eukaryota; kingdom Metazoa; phylum Chordata; class Actinopteri; order Anguilliformes; family Congridae; genus Conger; species Conger conger. The sequence goes on along the minus strand of NC_083775.1, from coordinate 8,612,565 downwards.
AATGAGAAGCATCAATTGGGGTGTCTCAGTGGTGCAGCCTGTAGAGCACTGACCGCATGCCCATTGCGAGCCGCGACGTCGGCGGTTCGAATCCGACCGTCCAACAATTTGTCGCATGTCTTTCCCTCTCACTCGTTCCCGTTCTTCCTGTCTCTCTATACAATACTGCCCAATAAAGCTGAAAAAAGGCCAAAAAAAAAAGAAGCATCAATTGTACAGCGCTTTGGATAAAGGCGCTATATAAATGCCAACCAGTTACCATTTACCAGCGGAGACGAGCGGGAATGTGCGCACATGGGGAAACCAGCGGGCTCCGTGTGTGGAACTCATGCACTTGCAAGTCGCTTTGCATGAAAACCGTGCTAAATGACTAAAATGTAAACGAGAAGGATAATTGGGATAAACGTTCCCCTGCCGCTGCGGGCATCGGTCGGTCATGGCAGCTCCCCGGCACGTGACAGCGTGACGGCGTGTTTAATCTGTGAGCCGAGCCGCCAGGCGCTGAGCTGGGTCAGCGTGGCAGAGCCTCCCACAAGAGCACAGAGGCCACACGTACACAGCCAAGAGGGCATAACATATGTGTGATCTCCACACACACACACACATGCATACACAAACACGCATGCATGTGCGCACACACACGAGCACACACACACGAGCGCGCAGAAACACACACACACACACACAGGCACACACACACACGAGCGCGCACACACACACACACACACACACACACACACAAACACGCATGCATGTGCGCACACACACGAGCACACACACAAACAAACAAACACGCACACAAACACACAAACGAACAAGCACGCACGCACGCACGCACACACGCACGCACACACACACGCACACACACACACACACACAAGCACAGTGGCGACACGTACAGCCAAGAGGGCGTAACATATGTGTTTATCCACATTCCACACACACACACACACACACGAGCACTCATGCATGCACAAACACAAGCTCCAGAGGCTTCTGGAGTGCACACTCATTAACTTGCATGCCTGAGTGCACAGTTATGGACACGGGCCTGTGCTGTTGAACCGCACACACACAGACACACAAACCCCCCCCCCCCTCCCCCCCCCCCCCGTCTCTTCAGATAAACACATTTGCCAAACGGTCCTGTTTGCTTGAATTTTTTATCAGAATTTTTCGCACTTAATCTGAGGACGGAAGATGCAGTCTAATCAGTTGATTTATTAGAATATTCAAATGGATTATACAGTACAAACAATTTAATAAAACCACACCAGACGTTTCAGAATAAGTTGAAAGTATCCAGCGAAATGGTGTATCATGGTATATTCTGCTATATCCATAGTTTTACATAACATAGATATAGACATCAGCGTATTTCAGAAATGAGCTGGTCCATCACAGAACAGGCCATCAGAATCATAACAGGCAGTCTACTTCTGGGGTCAGGACCAGCCAGACGGTTCATGGATTTAAAAAATGTATTTGCAGACATTGTATGGAAGGATGAACATGCCACCTGCAACCCCCTTAGCTCTGACACACAAATGAAGCGGTACACGCCCAATGCGTGTACACAAAAGTACATTAAAAATAGATTCTGGGTTCTACAGCTGAAGCCACAAAGGAGAAGTCATTGTGTGCACGAGTATGCTACTTCCCTCCTTCGCTCCTTCCACATTGCCTGTCAGTCATCTGAAATCGGGCGGTTGAAGTAGCCCTCCAAGGAATAGCGGGGGACTGAGAGCAAATTATTAATTCATGTATTTAGTGTCTAATTTCAAGAATGCCGCCTTCTACAGCACAGTGACTGTGGATTTTTGTTTAGTTCAGAAGTAATAGTGCCCCCCTGTTGGGCCACCATTACATTACATTACATTCATGGCATTTGGCTGACGCTCTTATCCAGAGCGACGTACAGTTGATTAGACTAAGCAGGAGACAGTCCTCCCCTGGAGCAATGCAGAGTTAAGGGCCTAACGGCTGTACGGATCTCATTGTGGCTACACCGGGGATTGACCCACCGACCTTGTGGGTCCCAGTCATGCGCCTTAACCGCTACGCTACAGGCCACCCAACACCCGTAGCAGCAACAATTTCATTTTCCCCATGTGTCCCATCCTGGTACGACACAATCCCAGACCAGGGCTGCGTCTCAAACTGAAGGCAGCCGCCTCGACGCCTCGACGATCGGTCCACTATCCTTTAAAGCCGTCTTCAGAGGTGCTTGGGCAGCACGTAACGAGACGCACTTTGAAGGCAGGAGTCACGAGTCAAAAGAAACACGATCATGTCATGCGTGATTTGCAACCAATTTAGCTGGCTGGTTCATGGAACGCCCGCGCGGGGCTTAACAACATTAAAATACGTTATTTCAGCGTGTTAAGTCATTAAAATTTAATACAACATATGGAGCTTGCCGTGTACTTATGGACGAGCTCTTTTAGAGAACCCCGCCACCGTTTTCAGCCGCCGTCAGTATAACCGAAGTAAGAAACCTGAGGTTAATTGCGAAGAAATACGGGATAGCCTACCTGGCGAAGGATGCGTCGATGCTTGTCAAAATGAAGGCGCCTTTCGAATGGGACGGTACTCGATGCCTTCCCGTTTTACAGTACCGACCAAGAAGCCAGCATGTCTGCCGTTTGAGATGCAGCCCAACTTGGCTTCAGCTGTTTGCCGTGAGAAGGTGGCTGTATGTATGGGTGCTGGCAAACAAAGCCATAAGCCTGTTATCTAAGCAACGGCCGCCCTACCTACGACCTTCACAATGGCTGGAATTCAGCATTCGTGCACAGGTGCCGCGTCCCGATGTGACCTCTGTCAGGGGTCGCAGAGAGACGACTACTGCCCCTCAGAACACACCCACAAGCTGCGAGTCATTTTCAAAGCAAGTAGGAAAAATAAATAATTTGTCCAGAACAGAAACTCACAGTGGACATACGGGCCCCACCTACGAAGTGTGTCAGATACGCCCCCGGCGAAGCTCTGTGTACCGTGTTCTGAACAGCAGCTTGGACATGAGCGAGGGAGCTCTCTATGGGCGCGTAGGGCGCGGCATGTTTGCTAGCGCACAAACGGCTCGCTGCCATTGACTGCCACAGAGAGCTGCTCCTGGCAAGCCCCAAAGAGTAGCCAACTCCACTCTTGCCTCCCCGTGACGCTTCAGCGCTTTTAAACCTGCGATGCATTTGCCTTTTGTCACCGTAGTTTTCTGAAATATGATCTTGAGTAGCTTCTTATTGGACCACCTGTGGCTGCGAGTCATTGGTACGTACAGTGCAGTCCGTAAGTATTTGGACAGCGGTATAATTTCGGGGGGGGGGGGGGGGGGGGTTTTTGGCCTTGTGCTTCAGCACACTGGATTTGAAATGATACGGCTCCTTTCATTGACACTCTGGTTCTGAGCTTGATAAATGCCATTAACAGATTCCAAAGGGAATCAAAAGCCACAAATCAAAACTAGATGCTTTCTCATACGTGCAGTGAGGAAGCTATTGAATACACCCGACTAATAATTACAACAACAAAAAAGTCCATGAAGTCCATTTCCTAAAAGGTATGCATTTCGTTTACATACTCTGATATGGATGCAAGCACCCACAAATGAAAGGTGGCAGTCTGCACTTTAACCTCATTATTCATAGTTTAATTTCAAAGAACAGAAATTGTACCACTCTCCACATACATAGACTGCACTGTATAAATGAACACCTCCTTAATTTAACCACCATGCTGTAACGGACACAGGAAGCTGCAGGTGTGCATCAACAATTTTCATTTATAAAATGCCTTCCCCATATCCAAAGCTCTACAACTAAAAGCAGGAATCAAGTGTACGAATCACAAAAGAAGGAAAATCATTTATTCTACATTCACTTCAACAAGGCTGCTGATCTATGAAACTGCCACATTCATATATAACATCTATGACTATGACATCATAGAGTGCCTCCACAATTAGGCTAGTGAAGTGCCTTATACACGCAGGCCTATTCATATTCGAAATTCATAAGATATTGATAATACTGTTAAACTTCCGTATTATTTATACGATGGGTTTTATAACAGGAAGTAGACTGGACTTAGTTCAAGATGAATTTTAGATGAACAATTTCAGACCATGCGATTGAAAAATGTTTGACTTTTAAAATCTGAAATTACACGAGGCTTTCTCCTGTCAGTACCCTATTGAAGCCCATAATACATGTTGGGCTGAGTCTGGAGTCAGTGTTATCCCTTTGCTATCGAAAGCCCGGCGTTTTCCTGGGAATTTCTCATGCATCATTCCCACTACCGAGAGCCAAGAATCATCTGGAATGCGTTCAAATAACGCTCAGTAACAACCGAAATGCTCACGCAAACGCACGATGTGGGAATTATCATCAGGAGCTCTATTGTATAAAACATTGACATAAGTGTGTGTGGTGCGGAGAGGCAATTCATATTAATGACCACATTGTTGTTGAGTCTTCAGCAACACCGTTTCCACTTCTACGATGTCGCCTAATATGCAGCCTAACGGAACACACTTAGAATTAAATTAGAGGTTCTAGTTTTTTTTATTCGAAAAGGCTAACGTGCGTTACAGTCTCACTCACACACAGAGCCTACACAATAAACGCAATCAGAGCTTACCCATCGCATACCGTTGATGTATCAGAAGTTCATGAGAGAGAAGTCCACTTCACCACCGCCGCGTAAAAAAACAGTTCCTGACATTCCACGTTTTGACGTCTCACCCTTGGTTTGCTGGATGCCGGTGTCTACTTTCCCCGTCAGGAACAATTATACGACTCTGTCCTTCCATGTCAATGTGCTACAGGGGTGTTGCTTCCAATGCACAGAGAAGCACAATCGTGTCAATCAATCGCATCCCCTTCTACCCGACTATCTTTTTAAAACGGGAATTCTATGCATTCCCCAAATTATTCGTTGGCCAGCGGGGTAGCTAACCCATCAAAACGGCGGGGTCTGCGGCACTCTGATTTACAGTAGGCTATAGCCTAGGAATAGCTGCACGAAGGACACATAGTAAGGGTCTTCACAGCGATAGCAGGATAGGCTGTATCACTTGCGCCCCCTTGTCAGCCGTCGCTGCAGAACCGTGGTTCTGTTGCTTTCATATTTAGCCGCCGCTGTCTACCTCCGCTCTCTCGAATATGTGCGAAGCGACACCCCGTCCTGTTCCACGGACTGATAACTAATGAAGCGCTGTTCGGCTCATTTAAAATCCAGATCCCACTTCTCTCTCTCTCTCCCACATGACCCAAAGAGCAGGAAGAAATAGGGAGGGCGTGGTGGGCTCCGCGTGGGACACGGCTCCTCCCCAGTCGCTGACGGGTGGTCGAGGAAAAGTCATGGACCAGTTAATCGCGTTACTAACTGCGATTAACAGGGCGTACATACTCCAAACGGGTTATATTTAGCAGGTTTCAACCTCCGAATAGATGTAAAAAATAAAAATAAAAAGGGGATGTTAGTCGTGTTACTCTGTAAAGCGTCTTCGTGACAGTCGCTTTAAAAAGCACGATAACAAATTTATTTGAATTGAATTGATGCCCTTTGTGAGAATCGGATGATACCACTCGCCCCAATATCCCAGTCCTAGGGTGCTTATTAAAGAATTAAATCCAGTGGCCATGAAAGCAATTACTTTTAGCCATCCACATTTTGCCCAAAAACTGAAACCTGTGTGATTAGTTCTGGTGCCATCCTGAACACAGCTAATTGCACAGGGCACGATGGATAAGTTCTCCAAGACCATGTCAAATTTGACACAGACCAACAGATGAGTACTGGAAAATACAATAGAATTTCTCGTATGAAGAATATCGGTTGCCGGGGTCAAATGACATTGACTGTGTCATCGTACCAGTAACACAAATGTGTTCAGAAGTGTGGAGAATTAAAAAAAAAAAAGTTTTTTAAAGCATAGGCAGATCACAACAACTTTGCTTAATCACTTAGACTAATGGCCCATGTTACTTGTGCAACAGTCATGACTGATCAGTTAAGTATTTGATGGGGAAGCTTTGCCAGTGGCAACGTATAATTTTCTTGTTCCTTCACTGACATTGTTATTTATTGTAATTGTGGCACTCAGTGAGGGGCACATCCAAGTTCCACCCATTACATTACAGCACATTAATGTAATTTTGGCAGACGCTCTTATCCAGAGCGACGTACATTTGATGAGACTAAGCAGGAGACAATCCTCCCCTGGAGCAATGCAGGGTTAAGGGCCTTGCTCAAGGGCCCAACGGCTGTGCGGATCTTATTGTGGCTACACCGGGGACCGAACCACCGACCTCGAGTGTCCCAGTCATTTACCTTAACCACTACGCTACAGGCCGCCCTAATTTGGAATGTCCAATTATCTGCGACAGCAGCCACAAGCTGCTCCTCTCCAAAAGTATGAGAACAGCAAGGTCGGGGGCCGCGGTGGCGCAAGGCATCGGTTCCTTGCAGTTGCACACCGAGGACCGGGGTTCGATTCCCGGTCCCGCCAAAAAGCCGAGTTTGGCCGGCTCTCGTGGAGCAGCGCGAGTGGCTCACCGCTCCAAGGGAGGGACTCGGCAGGGGTAGCGGGATCGCCGCACACAACGGCGCCCCGGGCGCCTCGGAGTAACGGGCTAATGCAGACGAGACGGCTTGGAGAAGGCGTGTCGCTCTCGGATCGCGAGATCCGTTTGGACCGCCGAGGAGCGCCCCCGGCTAGCACTAATTGGATTAGACAGGGTACGATTGGCTCCCAAATTGGGAGAAAAAGGGAACAAATCAGAAATAAATTCAGCAAGGTCAATTCCTTTCTTTTTGCTGTGCACTGAAGACGATCGAGTTTGAGGTCAAAAGCTGTACATGAGATGACTGAGCCAAATTTCAGCTTCTATTTTCTGGGATTTTTAAAAAAATCTTGATTTGTTAAACAATTTAGAACTGATCACCTTTTGTATCAGACCACCCGATTTTCAGGTGAGCAAAAGTATTGGAACATGACCAACAGTGTTTCTTGTTGCCCAGATATGTCCTGTTCGATTGATTTGTTGAACAATAAATAGTTCTGAATGCCTACTCTAGCTTTTAGCCTGTAAAGACTGCATTTGTGTTACAAAAGATAAACCAAAAAAGACCAGAGAGCTGTCAGTGGGAGAAAAGCAAGCTTAAAAAAATTGGGGAAGTCAGAGCCATTGCACAAGCATTGGGGAGAGCTTGTTCAACAACCTGGAATATCCTGAAAAAGAACAGGTCGACCAAGGAGAACAATAGCAGTTGATGACAGAAACATTGTGAGAGCTGGGAAGAAAAACCCCAAAACATTAGTCAGTGACATCACAAACAATCTCCACAGGGCAGGGGTAAAGGTTTCTCAATCAACCGTTCGAAGAAGACTTAGAGAGCAGCAATATAAAGCTTATACCACAAGATGCAAACCACTCATCACTAGTGAGAATCAGAAGGCAAAATTAGGACTGATGAGACCAAGATTAACCTCTACCACAGTTATGGAAAGGCCAAAGTGCGGAGAAAGAAAGCTCTGCTCATGATTCAAAGCATACAAGCTCATACAAGCACGGTGGAGGAAGTTTCTTGGCTTGGACTTGCATCACTGCTTCTGGAGTGGGCTCACTAATCTTTACTGATGAAGTAACTCATGTGAGTAGCAGCAGGATGAATTCAGAAGTCTACAAAAACATTGTCTGCCAACTTACTGAGAATTTCTTCCAAGCTACTTTGGAGGAACTTCATCATGATAATGACCCAAAACACACAGCCAACACAACAAAGTACTTCATTAGGGAGCGAAAGTGGAAGGTTTTAGACTGGCCAAGTCAATCGCCAGACCTTAACCTAATTGAACATGCATTTAACCTCCTGAAGAGGAGGGGAAAAAACCCCTGAAAAAGCAACTGAAAGAGGCTGCAGTAAATGCCTGGAAAAGCATCACAAAAGAAGAATGCAACAGTTTGGTGATGTAAATGGGTTGCAGGCTTGATGTAGTTATTGCAGGCAAGGGATATGCTACCAAATATTAAGTGCCATTTACTTTCATTTACTTAAATACTCACTGTTCCAATACTTTTTCTCACCTAAAAATTGGGTGGTGTGATAAACTACTTAGAACACTGTACCTTTTTTTAACACATCTAGGAGTAAATACCAGGAAATAAAAGTTGAAATTCTGAACTCTTGTGTCTCGTGTTCATCTTTTCATCTCAACCAATGAATTCACAGTGTATTGCAAAAACAAAGGAATTGGCCTTGCTGTTCCAATACTTTTGGAGGGGACACAGTTGACAGGATGACCTTTCATTCGTGGCTTTAACATGCGGGCTTCGGGAACCCAACTGACCACCGGGGGGCGCTAGATAGTGATAAGACACGGATCCCTAACGAACTGAACCTCCCATGTGTGCATCGCCCGACGGAGCCACCCGCCACAGTTGCCGCTGGCGATGGTGAGGTCCGGATCCGATCCAGGACCGCGGGGGCTGGTCCATGTACCACAGAACGGAGCCTTAACTAAATGAGCCAGCCAGCAGACTCTCTCTTTAAAAAGAAAAAGAAGAAGGATGAAAACGGGGCTCATTAATACCGTTTATTCTGCACTCTGCTCGCAGGCAGCGTATTCACAGCACACACAACGACACGTAAACAAATCTGAGAGACGCGTCTCTCTCTCTCTCTCTCTCTCTCTCTCTCTCTCTCTCTCAGTCCAGCGACAGAGCGTGCTAACCGTCCCACTTCCCTACACAAAAAGAAAAAAAAAGAAAAAAAAAACATTTGGGTAGCGGCGCGGATGGAGACAGGACAACAAATGGTCCCTGTTTAATTCAATCACACATGCACCCCCTCTCCCTCTCTCGTCCTCTCTCCCTTTCTCTCCCCCCCCCCCCCCGTTCATCCTCCTCTCCCTTCCATCCCATGGACTTCTGTAAATTCCAAGTGCTACCTTCCTCAGCTCTCCCACTTTCTCCCGCCCCAGAGAAGCCCGCCCCCGGCCCAGGGGTGCCCCCCCCCCCCCCCCCCCCCCCCCCCCCACGCGTTTTGCCGCGTCTCACCTCCCAATCGGCCCATTTACGGCAGCAGATTATGAAGTCGATTCAGCTCACTCGGTTTCGTCAACGGTAAAATATTCTTTCCGCTTTTAATTTTAAAGTGAAAACAACAGCCAGCAGAGAAAGCCGGTGGCTCTCCAGAATCAGGGTCCACAACACCCACCCTCCACCACCACCGAAAGGACAGATCCCCCCCACCCACCCCCCATCCCCCCAGTTCACTGTGGGCCGAGGCCCCCCTGGGCGGTC